>NC_044988.1:2379391-2679391 GCF_008728515.1 Papio anubis
GCTTGCATGTTGTTGGTATATAGGAATGCTACTAATATTTGTACATTAATTTTGTATCCTGAAACTTTACTGAGATTATCAGATTAAGAAGCTTTTGGGCAGAGATGTTGGGGTTTTGTAGGTATAGAATCATATAATCTGCAAACAGACAGTTTGACCTCCTCTCCTCCTATTTAGATGCGTTTTATTTCTTTCTCTTGCCTGATTGCTCTGGCTAGGACATCCAGTACTATGTTGGGTAGGAATAATGAGAGAGGGTATCCCCGTCTTGTCCCAGTTTTCAAGGGGAATGCTTCCCATCTTTTGCCCATTCAGTATGATGCTGGCTGTGGGTTTGTCATAGGTGGCTCTTATTATGTTGAAATATGTTCCTCCAATGCCTCGTTTGTTGAGGGTTTTTAACATGAAGGGATGTTGAGAAAATACCTGATGCTTCTCTAGAGACAAATATATGAAAGCAAACAACATTTCATGAAGGAATGAGGAATATTTTGTGGCAGCAAGAATGACTCTCCAAGATGCCCTAATCCCTGAAAACTGTGAATATGTTACATCACATAAGGGATTTTGCAGATGTAATTAAATTAAGGTTGCAGACTTTAAGACAGGAGGTGATCGTGATTCATGCAGTGGGCTCAGTGTAATCACATGAGCACCTAAGAGATTTTGACTCTGGTTGGAGGCAGAAGAGACACAGAAGAGAGGTATGGGTGAGGGGAAGCCAGAGAAACTAGAAGCAGAGAATGTCTCTCTGCAGCATTGCTGGTTTAGAAAATGAACTGGGCACCATGAAGAGCGATGCAGGCAGCCTGACGCTGCTGAGAGGCCCCAACTACCAGCCAGTGATGAACTGGGACCTCACTCCTACAAGAAGATGAATTCTGCTCTAACCTGCATTTGCTTGGACACATATTCTCCCCTAGAGCCTCATGTCGCTGAGCACCTGACTTGGTCCCTGTAAGACTGCGCTATGTCATCAGTCCAGCCCTCCCACACTTTCTAGAGTAAGAGGAATGCTTGAAGTATTTGCTACATGGGATGATGAAAAGCTGATACACATTCCAGCCTCCACTACATCCATTACAGATATTCCCATTCAGTTCTGAACCCTGGACAAATGCCAAAAAAGGGGGCTTTCTAAAACACACCCTGAGAATATATATGGCCCTTGAAAAAAGAGAGAGGGAGAGAGAGAGAGAGATGGCCAGACGTAGGCTCACACCTGTAATCCCAGCACTTTGGGAGGCTGAGGCTGGATCACCTGGAGGTCAGGAGTTGAAGACAAGCCTTACCAAATATAGGAAACCCTGTCTCTAGAAAATACAAAAACAAAAAAATTAATGGGCATGATGCAGTGCCTGTAACTCAGCTACTTGGTAGGCTGAGGCAGGAGAATCACTTTGAAAAACTAAAACTTATATATATATAGTATATATATACACACACACAAAGAGAATAGTTTTCAACAGAAAAGTCAAAATAGCCAACACAGTTTCTGTGTTTTGTTTGGATTTGTGTGTGGCCTTGGAGCTAAAATAACATACATGATCATGAACCATATAGGGACACAGTGACAGAAATGGGAAAGCTGATCCATGATCATACATGCATACATGCCTACATACATACACTATGGATTCCAAAGTCCCCTGACCTGGAAAGTATGAGACCTGAGCCTCCTACAACCCGCTTTGAAATGATGTTCTGCAACCACAACCCAAACTATATGCCTAAGTAAAGTTGTCTTTATTTCAGAGAGAGATGATATTATGAATTGAATTGTTTTCCCTCAAATTCATATGAACCCCAGAATGTGACCTTGTTTGGAGATAGGATCTTTGCAGAGGTAATCAAGTTAAAATGAGGTCATTAAAGTGAGCCCCAATCCAATATGACCAGTGTCCTTATAAAAAAGGGAAATGTAGGTGCAGAGACACACACAGAGGGAAGATGTTGGGACAACACACAGGGAGAACGCCTTGGGAAGACAGAGGCCTAGAGTGTTACACCTGCAAGGCCAGAGCTGCCTACTGGGTTCCTCCCTGACCCCACCTCCCACCTGGGGCTGAGCTTGACCCAGGCCTTACCACCCACTGCTGCTACTCTGCCATAAATCCCTTTTTAAAAAAATTTTAAATACTTATTTGACAAATAAAAATTCCATATATTCAAGGTATACTACGTTATGATTTGATATAGGTATACACTGTGTTCTGATTACCACAGTCAAGTTAATTAACACACCCAGCACACCACACATAGTTACCATGTTGGTGGCAGAGGGGAGTGAAGACATTTAAAATCTACTCTCTTTCCAAATTCCGGGTAAATAAAACAGTATCATTCCCTATAGTCACCATGCTGGATCCCTTTTGTTTCATAGGGTTGTTGAAAAAAGACTGCGAATTAAGGACTGAAATGCATGTCTTCCAGATAGGCCACAGGATCACACTCGGGAACCAGTTTTAAATAGACCACCCTTTATGGAGCTTCCCTTCATCACCGGGCCCAGTGGAATTGTAACAATGCTAAATGAGTGCCGTTACCTTTTTCACTGCTTTATGTGCTGGTTTTACGGCACCACACAGGTGTCCCCGGAGCCTTGGCTCCTCTGCAGCATCTTACTGATGTGCCTCACGAAGAAAGGCCATGTTTTGCCCAAAGTGACTACTAGTTTAACTCAGTCGGTTATTTCAGCTTATTTTTATTGCCCAGTAATGATGGCGAAACATTTTACGAAGTCGGGGAGCACATCAGACTTTCCTAGACAATGATAAACCAGATTTGCCAGCTCAGTCAATGATTGAGTAGAACCAAGAGACACTGCAGCCTAAGAGAGAGGGCAGTCAGAGTGGAGGTCACAGAAGGGTACAATAAATCTTCTCCCCAGGGATGTTTACACAGAAAGTCCTTGGTCATTAGAAATGTGATTTAACTGTAAATAATAAGATACATTTGCTAATCAATGCTTGAGGTGCTTCCTGAGAGTATTAGTATAGTTTTGCATTTTACTATTTTTTTTTTCCAGAATCCTTTTAAAATTATGTTGGAGACAGCACAATATGAAAGTAAAATTCATCCCTAAAATTGGCTGTCAGTATGGAAATTATAAATCTTATTTTCTAAACTCTTTGACAGTCCTCACAGCAAACTTTCCACAGAGCAACTGGGAAAACAGACAATGTCAATCTGCAAAGTTTCTGATTGTTTTCTTTCCACATATTCCGAGGTGTGCATATGTGCCCAAATTGTATTGCCAGCTCTGTTGGAGTAGATGATGATTTTATAACAAAAAACAAGCCAGTATATCTAAGACCTATCATTTCAAAAGTAAAATATTTAGGAAGCACTAAAGGATAAGAAATGAAAGTACCATTCATTTTTTAAGTGATACTAAATAAAGTTGATTACAGAAAATGATTTATCGAAGTATAAATATAGTATCACCTTTATGGTTGAAATTCTCCAGGTGAGATTTTATAACGTCCCATTATCCAGGAACACATTTCCATAAATATATACATGCTAATGTTAGAAATGCTTTTGAGTTATTTTCACTCATATCATAATTTTGTTCATTTTAATGTGAAATAGATCATATATGTACAGTTAGAAAATATTAATAATAATTTTTTCAAAAGACTGTATATATTGTTACATGAATATACCATATTGTATCAGTTCTACTGCCCCATTTTGCTATTATTGTTAGCAATTTTCATTTGGGCTTTTAGGATTTGCTTTATAAAATTTAGAGGGTGGTGTTTGTTTTGTTTTTTTTAGACAGGGAGTCACTCTGTTGCCCAGGCTGGAGTGCAGTGGAGCAATCACAGCTCACTGCAGCCTCTGCCTCTCCAGGCTCACAAGCACTTCTTCCACCTTAGCTCTTCCAGAGTAGCTGGGACTACAGGCCCAACCACCACACCCAGCTAATTTTTGTTGTTGTTAGTTTTCTTCAGATTTTGTAGAGACAGAGCTTTTGCCATGTTGTGCCCAGGGCTGGTCTGAGGTGATCCACCCACCCTTCAGCCTCCCACCACAGATTACAGGCATGAGCCACCATGCTCAGCCTAAAAATTTAGTTTTTAAAATATTCTACATAACTAGTTTTTCCAGCACTTGCATTCCTTGTGTGTGCTTTTGAAACTTTATTTTACCCATCTGTATAGTAAACTTTGGGAAACACCAGCCTAACCACTCATGTTTAACAGCATAAGCTGGTTGTTAAATTTTACTGATGCATAAACCCAAAATAGATCATTTCTTCACATAGAAACAGCCTTTGGTTCAGCTAGTATTCATTACTCATTTTAGTTGTTTAAAGACCCAAATTATTCTTGAATGCTGTGCAGTGCATTGAAAGAGACTAATAAGCCGCTTGTTTTCGGCAACTTAATTTTGGGACATTTCTGTTCATATGGTTTCCTATGACACATAGCATCACTAAGAATCAAATAAGTGAAACTGAAAAGATTAAAACTAATCCCTTAATCCAGTTTTAATAAGGAGTTCGTTTTATTATGTTTCTTTTTCCTTTCCATTTGTTTTATATTGGCCTGAGAAAATAGGTTTGATGGATAAAATCCACAGTATTTCTTCCTTAATCCGCTTATATAGAATGGTCCGAATACGTACAGCTGCATAATTAACTTCATTCCTACAGTATAATATCCGCCAATGATTGAAACTAGTCAGCTGTGCATGTTATTTATTTATTTAAAAGGATTTGGATTTTTATACAATATTTAAAAGCCACAAAATGAAAAGGGATCAATCACTGTATACCTTGGAAGTCTTTCCAACAGTCTCAGTGTCCAACAGCCGTGAAGGCTGTGACCTTTTTCCTTCTTTTCTTAGCCTGCTGGTCATTTAAGGGTCACCGGAGATGACTCATGCTCTAGTTCTTAAAATCAAACTTGTTCCACCAAGTCCAAGACCCTGAATTTGTCCAAATTGTAAAAGCATCCTCTTGCCAATTCCTGTCCACCAAAAATACCTTTCATTCAAGCTTAACAACAGCTTTAATTGCTGACTCAACTCTCAAATTCTAAAAATGTCTGTACTGCTTCATCATCAGTGGCACCAAGAAGTTCACATATCACACATTTTCCAACTTTGCCATATTTTTCATGGCAAAATTGGAAAATACCGTGGACTTCATCCATCAAGCCTGTTTTCTCTGAGCCAATATAAATTGACAATGGAAAAGAAAAAGAAACATAACAAAACGAACTCATTATTAAAACTAGATTAACTATACTCTACAGTTTTACTTATTTTATCCTTAATGATGCTATGTCTCATAGGAAACCATATGAACTGAAAAATATGTCATCACACATTCTTCCCTGGTTTCAACTTCCAAGTCTTCATCCACCTTCCCTGCATCAACTGTGCCCCTTAGTAGGACCACTTTGGTAGGACTCAAGTATTTCAGTCAGTGGATTTGTACCTGATTCTTCACTGCATCTCCGCCACCCATGATGAGATCTTAAGCACTCAGGCTTGCTGGAGTTCCCCACCGGAAAGCGGCGCCGCATTCCTGCTGGTGCTCCCCCAGGCCCTGGCCTTCCCGGAAGCCGCGCTTCTGCATGATGTTGTGCGCCACCGTTCCCACCACGTTAGAGAGGAAGGAGCTACTAGGCCGGTTTGGAGATCTCGGTCTGTCCTGTTCCTCCTTCACCTGAGGAATGGCAGCTGAAGACCGGTGGATTGGTCTTGAATCCTCTTCATAAGGAAAATCTCGGGGTGACTCTTTCTCTACCAGGGAAGTGGGTGGGGCAATGGCAGCTCCGCCCTACTTCTTTTCCTTCCTCTCTGTTTCCTAATCTTCATCTTCATCAGAATCTGGATCTGGTCGCCTTGATCAGAACCCCCTGGCTTCTGCCTGTCTTTAGGCTGCCTCTTTTCCCTTCTTGCCATTTCCCTTTATTTCTAGCTCCTGCTGTGTCTGTCATTCCTCTCTTTGGCGTTTCATTACTTTCTCATAATCATAAGGAAACCTAGGATCATATTCATCAGCTAAGGGAATCAGAACCTCCCCTGCAGAAACCCACTGGGAACAGCATCCTTCAGCCCAGCTGCTGCATGCCGTGGTGTGTCCCCAATTTGCAGGTCATCTGAGGAGCTGCCTGGCCTTAGGACAATGACTGGGGCAAGAGCTGCACTGTTTCTTCCTTTGGCTCTTTCCCTGAGTGAGCCCTGCCTTCCCCACCTGAAGCTGAGACTGCAGAAGTTTGACGTTTTGGGACCAGCCTTCTGCTTTTGAGTCACTTGTCTCCATTCCCAGGCCATCATATGGGGACATTTTTTTTTTTTTTCAATTTAATGTTGCTCTGCTGACTCTACCCATGGGTAACCAGGTTAATATGAACAAAGGAAGAAGGAGAAGAAAAATGAGAAGGAAGAAGGAAGAAGAAGAAAACCCACCAATTTCCTGATGCCAAATAAATGGAAAATGTTATTTGTACCAAAGAAACCTTGAGAGAGACTTGGAACAAATCACGGGTGGATTTCTGGATCTCACTAGATTTATTTTACGAGTTTAGGCTGGTACGGTGACTCACGCCTGTAATCCCAGCACTTTGGAGAGGCCAAGGCAGGTGGATCATCTGAGGTTAGTAGTTCAAGACCAGCCTGGCAACATGGTGAAACCCTGTCTCTACTAAAAATACAAAGATAAGCTGGGCATGGTGGCGGGCGCCTGTAGTCCTAGCTAGTAGGGAGGCTAAGGCAGGAGAATCGCTGAACCTCGGGAGGTGTGTGGAGGCCGCAGTGGTGCCAAGATGGCCACTGCACTAACCTGGCAACAGAGCAAGCCTCAAAAAGGAAAAAAAGAAAGAAAGTTTAATTCAGAGATGCAGACTTATCTTCTGTACTGTCATTTGTCCATATTTTTTTTCTAGTCTGAGATTTCATCTTTTTGAAGTGTTTTTCGCTAACTGACTGCACGGGTTGCATGTTGCATATAGCCTGCATTTTGCATTCATGCCTGAAAACAGAAATTGACTGAAGGTCAAATTATTTTAAACTTACCTTTATGGAATCTTTCTGCTATTCAATGCCATACCTCCTTCCATCATATTGAGAATACAAAATTGACTGTTGTATCACCAGTCCTCACATCCTTCTTATAGGAAGTTGCTAGACCGAGAACTCTTGGCAACACTGCATTGAAGTCTGTCACTGCAGTAACACACAGGGACAATTTTCTTGCCAACCTCATATGCTTACACCAAAATGAAAAATAGACCACAAAATTTTCATGGTCTAATATCTTTAATTGGTTCGATTATATCTAAAACATGCAATTTTAGGATTAGAATTTGTCCTGAAAGTTTCTTAACATTTTTGGGGGTCACCTGGATTTATTTTAGTTTTTTTTTTTTTCTAACAGAGTTATTGAATTTATTTCATTTAAGAATAAGTTACGTGCTGCAGGTCACGCCTGGGTAATCCCAGCACTGGGAGCCGTGGCAGGCGGATCACGAGGTCAGGAGATCAAGACCATCCTGGCTAACATGGTGAAACCCCGTCTCTACTAAAAAAAAAATAGCCAGGCCTGGTGGCGGACACCTGTAGTCTCAGCTACTCGGGAGGCCGAGGAAGGAGAATGGCGTGAAGCCAGGAGGTGGAGCTTGCAGTGAGCCAAGATCGCACCACTGCACTCCAGCCTGGCCGACAGTGCGAGACTCCATCTCAAAAAAATAAATAAATATATTTATGTGTCAGGAAACACCACTTGGTGAAAGAAAGATTAGCAGAACTGTTGATATTCCTATAATTCATTACTTGAAAATATTTATTGAATTAATAATCCTCCTAATACTTAACCTAAAGTGTTTATTTCTTAATGATTAGTGAAATGCAGTAGAATTATACAAAGTTCACTCTCTTCAGAGTTCCCATTCTTCAGAAGGTTCTGCTGTACCATTTAAACTTATATTTCTTTTTTAAATATAAAAATATAAAAGATTTTAGTCTTCAAGCTTTTAAAAAATATGATGTTAAATGTTAAACTTCCAAGTCTCTGTGAGGTTATGTATAAAGTTTAGATAATCTAAAAAGAAGTCTTAAATATGAGGGAGACTTTTACTTTAGGAATCGAAAGCAGAAAATATTAAACTGTTAAAGAGATAAAGCTTCAGTTATTAAAATAGAAATCTAAACACAACATTTCTTTTTTTTGGAGACTTTTAGGGAGGAAATAAGAGTACAGGCATTGAGAGGTGCTTCATTGATTCCAATGAGAGGAATCTTCATTGACTATTTTTTGAAATTGTGCTAGTCATTAACAATATAAGGTCAAAGAGAGATCAGTCAGTGAAAAACACAAGTACAAATTCTGTACTTCATTTTTTTTTCATTTTAATAAAGGAAGAACACCAAAGAAAACACAATCCTCTGGTGATAAATATTGCTCTACATTTACTATAATCTTTGGAGAAAAGGATATTTGCATGGACTCAAAGTGTCATGCCTAATATTTATTAAACCTAAATATTAGGTTTAATACCTAATATTTGAATGATTGGGAAAGAAAATAAGAAATTATATCTCACAAGTTTGAAAGAAACAATGCTTACAGAATCAATATAAGCCAGCTTATTTTTTAAAATAAGGCAAAGGATAAAATTTTTCAAAAGCTGTAATTTCATAATGTGCAATTAAATTAATTATTAAATTTTTGTTGTCATTGGCATTACACCATTATGAAATGAGGTGCCTCTCTCATATTTGTATGTTAAAATTAAGTATTCATTTAGATCAGAGGTAGACAAATCATGGTCCATGGCATATTATATTAGTCCAAATGAATAATTGCTTTGTATTTTTAAAGGGTTATAACAAGAAGGATATGCAACAGAGACCATGTGTGACCCACAAAACCGAAAATGTTTACTCTCTGGCATTTTACAGAAAACCTTTGCAGACTCCTGACTTAGACAAATGCCTTATAATTTTATTCTGAATTAATATGACTCTACAAACAGTTGTCTTTAAATAAAAAGACATTTTACAATTATTATGTTCTCTTTCTTTAACTAGAGTGTGTACTTTCATCCTTTTCCTTATTTTTCAAACTTTGAATTAGAGTTCCATTATTAGGTTATATATTGTAACTCAGAGGTTGGCAGTAAGTTCAAGACACTGCTTTCCTATATGCTTGGACTGGTGTGGAGTAATACTGCTTAAGTCAAAGTCAGGCACTAACCACTACTTATAAGTATTGTTCTTGTTTCACAAGCCCAGATAGTAAAAGGAAATGATGTCATAAGCATTGCCATTTGTAATTTAGGTGATATTAACTGATGGTTATGGTGAAACTTCTCATATTTAACTTCTAATATTGGAAAAATCAAATGTCTATTTTATTTCTTTCTATTCATGGAACATTCCGGACTGCAAATTTTTATCCTTATGTATCCTAACAATGTGTTAGGTCCTGTTACTTTTCGTGTTGTTGTTAACATTAGAATTTAATCTTTGGTTATATATTTGACTAAAGCATCTAATACCAAAGAAAGTGTTATTAGAAAAGCAAATCCAGGTGTTTCCACCCAGTCAGTATAAAAAAAAAATTGTTTTTACATACTCCCAAAGGCACATACATCATAACACACAAAAACACCTATAGGGTAGATATTTAACATGTTTTAGATAAATGGTAGTACACAATTATATTTTTATGTAGCATTTTCCACACTTCATAAATCCAGTATATCCTAAATAAAATGTAGGCTGTGAGTTCATTTATTTTAATTTAACCTCCACTTCCATTTTTTTTACTTACACTACGTGATGCTAAAATGCATGATTATTTCTTAGATGAGATTTCACAAAAGAAGCCAAACCTCTTTTCAGTTGGTTGGGCAATAATTCCTGTTATAGGAATTTTAAATCTGAATTTTCCCCCATAATTTCTTATTCTAAATTCCAGGTATTATCTTAAATTTGATCAGTTCTAACCTTGCCCCTTCTCACCTCTCTAATGAATGGTGAAGCTCATCACATCATACCGATATCCATAAACAAGGGGTAGCAGCAGTCTTCATATAGTAAATACTGTGGAATAGTTTTGTCATAGTTATTGCTTTTGTCCTATTTTTGTCTCCATATTCAGGCTGCCTGGACAACAGCTCTGGCGCTGGATGTAAAAGTCCCGTGGGAGGGTTTCAGGGCTGCCTGAGGCTCATCACCATTGGTGACAAAGCAGTGGATCCCATCTCAGTACAGCAGGGGGCGCTGGGGAGGTTCAGGGACCTCCAGATAGACTCCTGCGGCATCACAGACAGGTAAGGGCCATCCTAGGTCACTTTAGCTTACCTGTTTTCAAAGTTGAAGAAAGCAAATGTAGACAGCTGGAAAAAGGCATTCTGTTCTCTTTGTTGTTGTTGTTGTTGTTATCTTTCTTTCCAGAGGGAATGAAATAGTCATAATTACTCTGAGGATTAGAAAACTGCACCTTGGCTGGGCACAGTGGCTCACGCCTGTAATCCCAGCACTCTGGGAGGCGGAGGCGGGTGGATCACGAGATCAGGAGATCAACTTCATCCTGGTTAACGTGGTGAAACCCCGTCTGTACTAAAAATACAAAAAAAAAAAAAAAAAAAAATTAGCAGGATATGGTGGCGGGTGGCCTGTAATCCCAGCACTTTGGGAGGCCCAGGCGGGCGGATCACGAGGTCAGGAGATCGAGACCATCCTGGCAAACATGGTGAAACCCCGTCTCTACTAAAAAAAATACAAAAAATTAGCCGGGCGTGGTGGTGGCGCCTGTATTCCCAGCTACTCAGGAGGCTGAGGCAGGAGAATGGCGTGAACCCAGGAGGCGGAGCTTGCTGTGAGCCGAGATTGCACCACTGTCCTCCAGCCTGGGGGACAAAGCGAGACTCCATCTCAAAAAAAAAAAAAAAAAAAGAAAACTGCATCGCTAATGGAATAAATTTTTTAAATGATAGTATTGTATTAGAAGACATACACCTTACGGATTTTATCTTAATATGATCC
The DNA here is from genome assembly GCF_008728515.1 of Papio anubis. NCBI lineage: Eukaryota > Metazoa > Chordata > Mammalia > Primates > Cercopithecidae > Papio > Papio anubis. The sequence goes on from NC_044988.1 coordinate 2,390,402, forward strand.
CAAGTTGCTCAGCTAATAGTTATCAAGCTCGCTTTCACAACCACACACCCATCAGTTGGATGATATTTTTCCAACAGAGAAAATAAAAAGTAATTTCTCCTAGAAAAGTTTGAATCATAAAGATGGATGAAGATATGTGCCAAAGGACATACTCAGTGCAATATGGAGAAGGTTAAACAAGAAAAACATTTAATTAAAATAAGTATTACAACCAGAGTTACACTAGTTGTGCCATAATTTTACAATGATTTTGGCTGAGAAGAATCACCGGGTCACACCTGGAAAAACAATATTTCTACATACAATTTGCCGTAGTACATTTGGTATTTACTTTCAGTGAATAAGTGCTACATATTTAAAAATTTAAAGTTATATCTACACCTGGTAGAACTTTCAAAACCTGCCTTCTTCATGGAGTCAATTCTGTTTTAAACATTAACTGCAAAATCATCATCTCTGGCTAAACAGGTTTTAATTTATAACTCATAGTGACATACTAAAAAAACATAATTTCTACTAAATGAAAAGTTCATTCATATGAACTTCATTCAGCACGGAATAATTTCCCCCTGTGAACATTCTGCTGATTTGTGGAAAAAATGGATTAATTAAAAGATGAGGAGTATATGTATGAAGTGTAAGAATTTGTCAAGTACCTCTCACTCTTGAGATTCCAATTCTTGACACACAGCTGGGACTGCATTTACATCTCAACACCAGCTCCAGAACCCCACTCGGTAGTGGGGAGGGTAGTTGGGAAGGTTTCTGGCCATTTGCTCACTTAATATAATCCCACGTTGCTCAGCTAACTAGCCAGGGAGCTCAGTTCTGTCTGGGTTAAGGGGAAATGTCCCATGTGCCCACACTGTGAGTGACAAGAGCTGTCAGCTCAGCTGTGATGCAAGTGTGATTTTCTCCACTTGCATGACATTATTTTGATATCTTATTAATTACTCACAAAATATGATCCATTTGCAGTATATCTGTTACGAGATATGTATCGTAAGGCTGCCTTTTCTCAGAGATGATCCACGTTGTCTGCTTTGTGCATATAGCTCCCAAAGTACAAAACTATTGTTTTTACTGTTATAGGCTGTTTTGTTTTAACCTTAAAGTCCCAAGAGTTACATTGGTGCCTAACTTGGTCTCTAAGATCCCACATTTTAAAAAGATCTCCAAATTGTACCCCAAAGTTAGTTGTAAACATGCTCAAGTGAGCATGTATGTGTGAGCCACACTTAAACTTCAGCCATGATGTGTACAATAATCACTGCAGATAAGGGTTTTAAGAAGGCACTTTTAAATTATTTTCAAATAGGGCTACAAATGAAGGCTATTCACTATTTCATTCCCAAAGTCAGTAACATAGAAGACTAGCTCCTCTGAGATTATTTTGAAAACCTGAATTTTATAAAGCAATAAAATTAGAAAACTTTGGGGACACAAAATGATATTCTACACAGTTAAAATTAAAGACCTTTGCTGTTCCCTTTATGTTCAGTTTTGAAATCCTGAAAATTCACTTTTAAGTATCCTAAAAACAGGCCTGTAAGCATCTATTAGCTTTTCTTTGTTGTTAACAAAAAAAAAAAAAAAAAAAAAGCTCTAATTGTATTAGTCTGTTCTCATGCTGTTAATAAAGACATACCCAAGACTGGGTAATTTATAAAGGAAAAAGGCTTCGTGGATTCACAGTTCCACATGGCTAGGGAGGCCTCACAATGATAGCAGAAGGTGAAGGGGAAGCAAGACACATCTTACATGGTGGCAGGCAAGAGAACCTGTGCAGGGAAACTCCCCTTTATAAAACTATCAGATCTCGTGAGACTTATTCACTATCACAAGAACAGCGTGAGAAAGACCTGCCGGCATGATTCAGTTACCTCCCACGGGTTCCCTCCCATGACATGTGGAAATTATGAGAACTACAATTCAAGATGAGATTTGGGTGGGGACACAGCCAAACCATATCACTAATTTGCAAAGTAGAAACATGTTATTCAAATACCAGACCTAAAAATCCCACTTAGAGACAGATATAGGGTATGAAGTTATCTTTTTTAGTCAAAATTGTAAGCTATGCAAAAAATAGCAATGGGCACTTTGGATGACAGAATCACAAATAACGGATGTTTATGTTTGGATAGGTTTTTTTGTTTGTTTGTTTGAGACGGAGTCTCATTCTGTCGTCCAGGCTGGAGTGCAGTGGCGCCATCTCAGCTCACTGCAAGCTCTGCCTCCCGGGTACACGCCATTCTCCTGCCTTGGCCTCCTGAGTAGCTGGGACTACAGGTGCCTGCCACCATATCCAGCTAATTTTTTGTATTTTTAGTAGAGATGGGGTTTCACCCTGTTAGCCAGGATGGTCTCGATCTCCTGACCTCGTGATCTGCCTGCCTGTGCCTCCCAAAGTCCTGGGATTACAGGTGTGAGCCACTGCGCCCAGCCAGGATAGGTTTTAACCTCTTACATCACCTCTTACATCACACTCCTGTACTCTGAAGATTTGCTCTGTGTACCACATGGCAGAGCTTCCAGTTGGGTCCTACTGCCTTCCAGCTGGGGCTCCCTGAGCAGGGAGGCCTCCATCACCTCCTTCCCTGGCTGTGCTGACCAGGCCGCTCACCCTACTCCTGCCCTCCCCCCTGTGTTGGCCTTCTGCATGCTAGCTACTTCCTCTATTATTTGCACTACATGTAAATTTTTCATATTTGATGTTGTGTTTAGTTGAAGAAAAACAGTGTATGCTTGTTGATAGTCTCTAGATCACTTAAATAGTTTCTATTTCAAAATATTTTGAACTAAAATTCTCTCCCTGTTGATATCAAACAGCAGTGGTTTTTAATGTTTTTTAAAATTTGTGGAATCGTCAAGTCACGTATGATCTTAAGATGCTCCATTAAGAAAGAAGGAGAGGAAGGGGAGAAGGATGTGGGGGAAGAGGAACAGCTGCTTTTTTAAAAATGTATGGGGGTGGGCTCCCAACCCAGCCATCCTTGCCTGTCACTCCAACTCCCCCTCTTGTGATCAGTTCACACAGGCTTTTCCATGCCTTGGCCTTTGAAATACTTGAAAAGTTGTGATTCTGATGGCCCCTAACTCTTCTCTGAATGCAGACTAAATGCTCATTAACACCATGTAATCAGTGGAAGTCTTGGCCCTGAGCTGGTGGTGCACTGCCAGAGAGCCAGGATTGGGGGCTGGGGGCATGGAGAGGGTAGGGAATGCTGTGGATTCTTCTTCCCAGCCCCTCAGGTTCCCCTCAAAGGATCTCTCGGGAGGCCAAATACAGGCCCCTGGGGCTTTCTGTCAACTTCATACCCCAGTTCTCTGCTGGTCATCCTCCCATCACAGCCAGGAGGCCTGTCACAACCTCCCAGCCCCTCTTCTGCTACTTCTCTGGGTCCCATGGGGAGGGGCACTTGGGCGGGCACTCACCCCCTGTGCTGCCCCAGCATGGACGAGGGTGTCCCTCACAGCCCGGAAGGTCAGTGTCCTTTAGAATCTTCACTCTCTACCAGGTCCTTAGCTATGTGCTCAGCAGTGGGAGACAGCGGGCGGAGGCTGAGATCCAACCCTGCTGGAGGCGGAGGTGGGTCTTGGTATTCCGGCCAGGCTTCCAGAAGGTCACGCTTCCTCTTGGTGAAGCCTCCACTCTGTGTCAGCTGCTGGTCAGTTTCCATAGTGTCCCCTGCTCCCTGTTCCCCTAACAATCCTGAGAGGCAGGCAGACTAGGCCCCCAATATGATGGTGGGCGGCAGCAGAGTCCTGAGAATTCTGAAAGTGCGAGACCTCCAACTGTTCTTTTTCAAGATTGTTTTGGCTAGTTCAGGGTCCCTTGAGATTCCCTGTGAATTTTAGGATGGATTTTTGTTTTCTGCAAAAAAAGGCTTTGGGATTTTAATAAGAATTGTATTGAATTTATAGATTGCTTTGGGTCATATTGACATATTACCAGTGTTAAGGTTGCTTAAAAAGCAACAGCCGACTGCTCATTCCAAATCTAAAAGGCAACAAGATGACCTAAATTAAATGTTCTTCAAAATTTCTGGACCTCTGTCACTATGTGACTGAAGCTGTTCCTGTTTCTTTCTCCTCCCCTCCGTATCTTCCTCCCTGTTTCCCCTTCTTTCTTTTAACAATGACCACAATGTAGTAATGGAGCATGCCGTATTTCATAGTTTTATGTATGTAATTGGTTTTGCTAGCCACATGTCAAGTTATTGTGTCACTTGGGACAAAAAAAAAAAAAGAAATGTGTTGACAATTCAGTTGTCACAGATACCTAATAATCAGCTGCATGCTAATGGATATATTCATCCAAAGTTTGTCACTATATTTAGAGAACCTTGATGGTAGACCCAGTAATCACGTCATGTGGGGTTATCTTGCGTATGCTGTTCTTTCACATTAACCTGGTTTTGGTAAGACATTTATTTTCTGATGATCAGAAAAGGGAAACAGCAGTTGTATCTGTTTTCTTTTAGGTGCTTGCCCAGCTACTGTGAGCATGGGGGCGCGTGTTCCCAGTCGTGGGACACCTTCTCCTGTGACTGTCTGGGCACAGGCTACACGGGCGAGACCTGTCATTCCTGTAAGCCTCATGCCTCCCTCGCGTTTCTGTCAGCATCTCTTTGTCATTTCATCTTGATTAGTTGTTTATATGTAGCTGCATATTTGCAATCATGCAAACATATCAGAAAAGATATTTCAGCACTCAATTTCTAGTTTATTTTTAATCCACCTTATTTAATACAAGGGTGCTGAGACAGTGCACAGAAATACATGGTACGAATAGGATAGAAAAAAGAAGCTGGCAAGCAATGGGGAAGTACGTCTAGGAGAATCAGATATAGTAAAAGGTAGAAACTAAATTAAATTAAAAATGCATGATGTAACAGCTTGTTCCATTACTTGAGTTGGGCCATACTTTTAATTCTGAGAATCTTTTCAGTCAAAGAAAGGGGGAAAAACAACCCCTTGCCCGCTGTCAATGTTACATTGAAGGTATTTAAAGATTTGTTAACAATCACTGGGGTGATGCCATCATGGGATTGCAACATGGGAAAATTTCTGAAGAGGTAATTGGGTATCAGCTAGAAACTAGAGGACCTTTAAGGTCTCTTCCAATGACTGTGATTTTCTTTGGTGGTGATGATTGTAAAATGAATAATTGTAAAAGTGTTAATGTATTGAGTATTTATGCTGGCCCTTTGATATTGCTTTGCATATATTAACTCATTTAACCCTAAAGCAGCTCTGGGAAGAAAGTACTCATTATCTTCATTGCAGAGTTGAGGACAGAAAGAGGTTAAGTAACTTGGCCCCCAGCTAGTTTGTGGCCGGATGAGGAGTTGAGCTAAGGAGGTTGGCTCCACAGCCTTGGCTCCAGGATGCCTGATTGGTGGTCCATGCACCAGCAGCACCCATAGTCCCTGGGAACCTGTTACAAGTAAAGACTCTCAGGCCTCACCCAAACCTACTAAATCAGAATCGCTGGAGATGGTGGCCCGAGTCTGTTGTAACCAACCTTCCACATGCTTCTGGTAGACATTTAAGTGTAAGAACGATGTCTAAGGGATGACATATTCTAACACCTGTCAACTGCCTCTGCCGTATTAAAAATCATCTGTCTTGACTGAAGAATCACCCTTTATGAATTTCAAAGGCCATGCCATTGTATTGACCTCTACTTTGTTACAATTAGAACATCACAGAATCCTCAAAAGCCTATTTTTTTCTATTTGTTTTTAACTTTTAAAGTTTTCTTTCTGTGTATCTCTACTGACATCTCTGAGCAACTTCTGAGGAATATTTCGCCCATCCCTGGGTCTTCAAGGAGACAGAGCAAGATGCAAAGCCCTCAGTTCCACTTTCTCATCCTGAGGTCCTACTTGAAACTTTTAAGAACTCTTCCATGAGACATCTGATTTTCACAAAAACCATAGGAGAAAGGCAGGGCATGGAGCCTTAAAACCTCACTTCACACACACAATGAGAATTCTGCGCTCCCAGCCCTGAGGTTCTGCAAAGGATCTGGGCAAAAGAGGAGACAGTCCAGGAGTGACTCTCACAGATTGAAGCATGAAGTATGACTTTTGTACTAGAAGGGTCCCTGTTTATAAAGCTGTGACACATTTTCTTTTCTTTTTTTTTTTGAGACGGAGTATTGCTCTGTCGCCCAGGCTGGAGCGCAGTGGCGTGATCTGGGCTCACTGCAAGCTCTGCCTCCGGGGTTCACGCCATTCTCCTGCCTCAGCCTACCAAGTAGTTGGGACTACAAGTGCCCGCCACCACGCCCGGCTAATTTTTTGTATTTTTAGTAGAGACGGGGTTTCACCGTGTTAGCCAGAATGGTCTCGATCTCCTGACCTCATGATCCACCTGCCTTGGCCTCCCAAAGTGCTGGGATTACAGGCGTGAGCCACCGGGCCCGACCACCATGACACATTTTTAGAAGTTGAGTGGCCTCTCACACCAGAGGCTGCATGTCTTGATAAGGTCATAGAGTTGGTGCAGGGACCACATCTTGTACTTCTGTGTATCTTTCATCCTCCAGGCATAGTATCTTACCTAAAAGCAGAAGTGTAATCCTGTGTGTTACCTACAACTTCATATCCACCACCACACTCAACATCATCTGATTGCATTTAACGTTGCAATTAATGAATGAGTTACGTTAGTGCATGTTTATTCACTGCAATGAAAATATAACTTCAAAAACTTCTGAGGGAAAAATATCAGGAGATTGAAAAAGTATTTCAGGTATCAGTCTGATCTAATAATTGAGTTGACTGTTGTCCCAGCTAAAGGTAGAACTTTGCCAAGCCTACAGTCATTGACTGTGAGACTAGACTGCCACACCTAGCCACATAGGTTATTTTGTATTTCTAATTGTATAACATGTATCAATTATATACAACTAATTAATTATATATAATTGTCTATAATTAATTATATATAATTAATCATACAATTAAAATCTATTGTATACAATTAATATATACTATATGTTAACACATGTATACATTATCATTTAAAAAGCCAAACAGTTCACATAAAGCACAAGTTCTAGTCACTCTCCTCAATATTTGTCCCCATTCCAAACCTAGCCTGTACCCTATATCTAACCATTGTTATTAATTTGAGTGAATCCTACCATTTACAGATACATGTATTTAAATCAATATGCCGTAAGTGGAAAAAAATAAAGATTAACAATGCCCATCTCCTGCAGATATTAATTCTATACCTTGTACTTGGTAAAACATTTACTTGCACGAATGAAAATATTCAATTGTGTCACGAGTAAATTTACATTACATAGGGATATCTTTCAAAACAGTTTCTCTCCTGTTTTGAATTTCAGTTATCTTGAATTGTCACTTGCAAAATAGGGAAGTTTCTTTTTAAATCAACTTTAATTATTTTTTAATGAAGACAAGTTGATGGCTTATAAATTCTATTTATCTCTTTAAAATGCTTATACATAGGTTGTTTTAAAGGAAGCAAAGGTTATAACTGCTGCATAGCTTAAGAAAAACTTTACAGAATGTTTATTGGAAAATACCAGATTATTTAGGCAGTTTAAAACTAATATGCTCAGGTAGTCAGTTATTACAGGTAGAATGAGGGTTTCTTCCTTAATTACAGTTTACTTCTGAGGTATAGTTGCCACGACTTTGAAAAGAACCATGCTTGAATAGCACACAGAATTCAGATTCAGATTCACAAAGTTTTCCTCTCATATCTCTTCAAGTCTTTTACACTGTGCTTCAGAGTTTGCAGGGTTTCTTGCCTAAAAGCAAAAGAAAACATTGATGTAGAGAAAGTACAGCCTCTAGACATCGCCAAAAGATTGTCTATTGAAGATGGTATCACAGTCCCACTGTAAGCACATCTTCGTTTTTGAACACCAACACAATCTTTCCTTCTTCCTCAAAATAGAAATACACTGTGACCGAATATTTATTCAGCATCTAACAACATTCAACATTTAAGTGTAGTTTGACTAGGTAATTTTCTTCTCCTTTGTTAATAGAAATAGATTTAATTTTTAGAATGTCATTTTCTTGCATCTCATCAAATATACTGTCATACACTATAAAATGATGTTGGGTCATATGTATCACATGTCTGTAATTCAGAAATGCAAACCTTTGGACACTGACTCAACATCTGGAGATATTTTTTCTGGTTCTTATGGCTGGTGTTCTCCTACAGCTCTCTACGAGCAGTCTTGTGAGGCCCACAAGCACCGAGGGAACCCGTCCGGGCTTTACTATATTGATGCAGATGGAAGTGGCCCCCTGGGACCATTTCTTGTGTACTGCAATATGACAGGTATGTTGATCATTGTTAGATGCATATATCAGAACGGACCAAGGAGAAATTTACCTAGTTGGCAGCATTATGAAAACATGCAGTTTGATAGTGTGTACTTGCTAAGTAGAAGCATTAAATATGTATTTGTTAATTTTGTTGTCAACAAAATTTTCTTGTATTTCTTATTTGCCTGGGTTGGATTATAGGCAAGATTTAATGCTTTGCCAGGGCGTCTCTCTAGCTCCTGCACTCCTCATAATACATCTGTTCATGTGCATCATGATAAAATATAAACCTCTGATTCGGTGATTTACATGCTTTCTATATTTAGAAAAAACAAAGGTCTTTAAAAGTGCTAAGAAACAACGTATATAGATATGTTAGTGTTTTATGTGCATCTTAAATAATGTAGTGATTTTTATGGCATATAATTTTTTCATAACCAAGGAAAGTTGGTTATTTCTTGTGCTTTAGATATTATTAGAAATGAACACAGCTTGGGCTGGGCGTGGTGGCTCACGCCTGTAATTCCAGCACTTTGGGAGGCCTAGGCGGGCGGATCACGAGGTCAAGAGATCGAGACCATCCTGGCCAAAATGGTGAAACCCCATCTCTACTAAAAATACAAAAATTAGCTGGGTGTGGTGGCGCCCGCACCTGTAGTCCCAGCTACTTGGGAGGCTGAGGAAAGAGAGTCTCTTGAACCCAAGAGGCAGAGGTTGCAGTGAGCCGAGATCGTGCCATTGCACTCCAGCCTGGTGACAGAGTGAGACTCCATCTCAAAAAAAAAAAAAAAGAAAGAAAGAAATGAACACAGCTTGATTATAGAAGATTGCACTAGAATGCCTTTTAAATAGTTACATTTTCACAGAAATGTGTTGTCACCTATAGCTCTTCCAACTCTCTGGAAAGTGGAACTGTTCTCATTTGTTGTGCTGACCAAAGATTTCAAAAGTTTCATAAATTTGGACAAGAACCAAGTGGATCAGCAAGCACCAAGGAAAAAGGAACAGATAACTGAAATTACATGGTCATTTAAAGTGTCTTAGCAAAGACTGCCAAAAAATATTAAAACTTTACAGGGGACGTTGAGAAGTTTCAGAGCCACCTGCGCGGCAATGTGCTGAAGATAAAGAAACACAGATGTTCTGCCAGGAGACACCAATTACCTCCAAAATCCCCCGACTCAGACAATCAAACCAAAGTGAGAAATCCCATAAAAATGGTCTTGGTGGATATCAAAAGACTCAACCAAAGTCACAACCAGGAAGGACCTTGGTTGTCATCATTTTAAGATGAGAAAACCAAGGCTCAGAAAAGTTGGTTAGGGATGTATCTACTGACAAAATCGAGCTAACAATAGAGGAATCACTAAACTCTAGTCTCTTTTCTCCCCTAGAAAAGGTTACCTTTAGATACTGCATTGCTCTGTAGCCAGTAATATATTCTCTAGTTGTTCAAATGAAGCAATAATGATTATAAAATGCACAATGTCAAACTACTACTCTAATAGCTTGAAATGTATGTATGGTAATAGCCTTCAAAAAGCAGTTGCTTCAGAGCTTGGAAGTAGGCATTCTGTCTTAAGAACAAGTAAAAAGCCAGGCAAATTGAAAAATCAACAAAATTTTTTAGATGCAGCAGAGAAGTGAGGTCACAGAACAAACCGCTGCCCCCCAAAATTGGAGAGACAGGCAGGCTTATATATAGAATGACAACTTTCTTCCACAAGCAGAAACCTTCGGAGAAACCGTCGTCAAGGTAGGAAAACCTACACTTAATTGACGAATTGCTGGATGCTCAATGTGGACACGTCTGAGAGTTAAAAACTCCAGGAAGACCCAGTCAGGGAAGGGTCCCCACACTTCTGTGAGTTTTACACCTAGAAGCTTGACCAGGTTCTCACAGTGAATGCTGGAGAAAAATCTCCTCATGCTTCCAGAAGGGGGAGGTGAAAAGGAACCGTCCTGAAGTACACCAGAGCTTTCTGTTCTTCTGAACAACGTCTTTCCTCAAGGGCAAATATTTCACCTAAGCTACTGGCGTTTTGTTTTGTTTTGTTTTGTTTTGTTTTGTTTTCAGAGCCTAACATGCCTGGAGGAAGGAAATTACCCACCTCTGGCCATCCTGTCCCATGTAAGGGTGGTGATGGGAGGGAGGGCTGAGAAGCTCTTGTGAAGGTCACAGCCCAGAGGCACAGGCTCCCTAAAGGACTCAGACCTAATCACAGGACTGCAGAGCCTTTCGCCTTCCAACACATGTTACTTGTAGTACTGCAGACCTCTTTACAGCAGTTACTTTTCCCTGGTACATCACATCTGGCTATCAAGAAAAAATTTCAGCTAGACCTGTAATCCCATCACTTTGAGAAGCTGAGGAGGGAAGACAGCCTGAGACTAGTTTGAGACCAGCCTGGGCAACACAGTGAGACCCTCACCTCTATAAAAAAACAAAACAGGCATGGTGGCATGTATCTGTAGTGCCAGCTACTTGGGAGGCTGAGGTGGGAGTATCGCTTGAGCCTGGGAGTTGGAGACTGCAATGAGCCTTGGTCACACGACTGCCCTCTAGTCTGGGCAACAAAGACCTTGTCTCTAAAAAAAAGAAAAAAAGAAAAAATTTCAAGGCAGAAACATACTTTGAAGAGACAAAGCAAATATTAAAAACAGACTCAGGGCCGGTCCCAGTGGCTCACGCCTGTGGGAGGCCGAGACGGGTGGATCACGAGGTCAGGAGATCCAGACTATCTTGGCTAACATGGTGAAACCCCATCTCTACTAAGAATACAAAAAAATTAGCCGGGCATGGTGGCGGGCGCCTGCAGTCCCAGCTATTCAGGAGGCTGAGACTGGAGAATGTCGTGAACCTGGGAGGCGGAGCTTGCAGTGAGCAGAGATCGCGCCACTGCACTCCAGCCTGGGCGACAGAACAAGGTTCCATCTCAAAAAAACAAAAAAACTGACTCAGATATGGCAAGGATGTTAGAGTTATTAATTATTAGACCAGGACTTTAAACAACTATAATTAATATGGAAAAAACCATAATAGATAAAGTAGATAGCATGCAAGACCAGATGAACGATGTAAGCAGCGAGATGGAAATTCTAAGAAGCAAAAAGGAGTGCTAGAGATCAAAAACAGCATAACAGAAATGAAAAATGCCTTTGATGGGTTTATTAGTAGACCAGGCACAGCTGTGGAAAGAATCCCCTAAGCTTGGAGATACCTCAATAGAAACTTCCAAAACTGAAAAGCAAAGAGAAAAAAAGACTGAACCCCCCCTCAAAAAAAAAAAAAACAACAAAAAACCCAGAACATAATATCTGAGTACAGTGGCACAGCTACAAAAGGTGTAACATACATGTGAAGAGAATTCTAGGAAAAGAAAGAAAGGAACAGAAGTATATTTGAAGCGATAATGACTGAGAATTCCCACAAATTAATATCAGACACCAAACCACAAATCCAGGAAGTTCAGAGAACACTAAAGAAGGAGAAAGGCCCCCAAAACTATACCAGGCATATATTTTCAAACTATAGAATTCAAAGGTAAAAGTAAAATTAATTAATTAATTTATTTATTTATTTATTTATTTATTTATTTATTCATTTTGAGATGGAGTTTCACTCTTGTTGCCCAGGCTGGAGTGCAATGGCACGAACTTGGGTCACCACAACCTCCATATCCCGGGTCCAAGTGATTCTTCTGCCTCAGCCTCCAGAGTAGCTGGGATTACAGGCATGTGCCACCACGCCAGGCTAATTTTGTATTTTTATTAAGAGACAGGGTTTCTCCGTGTTGGTCAGGCTGGTCTCGAACTTCCGACCTCAGGTGATCCACCCACCTCAGCCTCCCAAAAGTACTGAGATTACAGGCGTGAGCCACCACACCTGGCCCAGGTAAACGTAAACTTAAAAATAGTCAGAGGAAGAAAGCACCTTACCTACAGAGGAGATAAGTATTATAGCAACTTCTCTTCAGAAATCATGCCAGCAAGAATAATGGAGTGAGATACTTAAAGTGTGAAAGAGAGAAAAAACAAAACAAAACCTTCTCCTTGAAGAGTAAAGAAATGAACTTTCTCAGACAAATGAAGAGGTCAGTTCTCCAAAAAGAGATCTTAATATGTATGATCCTGACAACAGAACACAGTGGATCTTATTTTCTTTTTTCTTCTGGGGCGTTTGGAATGGGTATACCAGATGCTGGGGATTTCATATGATATATTGAGTAAATTTTATTATTTAAGTGCAGACAATCCCCATTTACAATGGTTCTACTTAAAATATTGTGACTTTACTATGTGAAAACATATGCATCCCGATTTCAAGTACCCATACAAGTATTATTATTATTCTTCTGACACAGTCTCGCTCTGTCGCCCTGGCTGCAGTACAGTGGCACGATCTCGGCTCACTGCAACCTCCACCTCCTGGGTTCAAGTGATTCTCCTGCCTCGGCCTCCCCGGTAGCTGGGACTACAGGCACTTGTCACCATGCCCGGCTAATTTTTAGTCTTTTTAGTAGAGATGGGGTTTCACCATGTTAGCCAGGATGGTCTCGATCTCCTGACCTCATAATCCACCTGCCTCGGCCTCCCAAAGTGCTGGGATTACAGGCGTGAGCCACCACGCCTGGCCACAAGCATTATTATTAGTATTTTTTACTCTCAGTACAGTAGTTAATAAATGAGATATTCAACACTTTATTATGAAATAGGCATTGTGTTAAATGATTTTGCCCAACTGTAGGCCAATTTAAGTGTTCTGAGCACATTTAAGTTAGGCCAGGTTGAGCTAGGTTCAGTAAGTCACATGTATTAAAATGCATTTTTAATTTATAATGTTTATCCAGATGCAACTTCATCATAAATTGAGAAACATCTGTACTGCTAATTCCAATCAAAATCATGAAGTTAAATTAGCTTAATTTTCAAAGTCAGATATTTATTTGAGCAACAGGAGTGAAACAGGGATCAACTTATTGCAGTTACCCTCCTCCTGGGCCAATGAGACAGCCTCCAGTGTGTTCTGACTCAACCACACCTCTGAACCCCTTTCCGCATTTAGCCACTGTCATAATTAATCTACTCAGGTCCAATTCACTTGATCCCTGGAGGTTGAGGCTGCAGTAAACTATGAAGGTGCCACTGTACTCCAGGCTGGGCAACAGAGGGAGACCCTATCTCTAATAAAAAAGAAAAAGAAAAATATAGAGGTTATATTAGATGCTCTTTGAGGTCTTTCCAGTTCTAATATGCTTATAATCTATTGAAATAAGTTGTGAGCAATTAGGGGAACGGCAGTGGTCTGTGTCCTTCTTTGGGTCTTTTACTACTGATATTATAAGGAGAAGTGAGTCAAGTGGAATTTTATAAACACAAATGCATATTCTATAATGTCCCTGGTTACTATTCTGCTCTTCAGAAAAACAGTTTTACAGATGTATTCTCAACAGTTCCCTTCTCAGTACTGAGGACATTTCTATGACTGCATCTTAACCATTTGTGACTGCAAATCTATCATACTGCCCACCAGCCTATGTGAACTACTCCGGACCATCATTTCTCTCCCACTGTACAACAGATCATGAACACATGGCCAAAAATGGCATGTGATTGATCATTTTCAATGCCCAACTTAGTGTTCCATAGGTTTTTCTATATTTGATTCAGTTGATAGGAAAACTCTGAAGGTGAGAGTAGGTGATGTGCACAGAGTAACACCAGATTGTCAAAATTTTAAAATGAGGCCGGGCGCAGTGGTTCAAACCTGTAATCCCAGCACTTTGGGAGGCTGAGGCAGGTGGATCACCTGAGGTAGGGATTTCAAGACCAGCTTGGCCAACAGTTTCAACATGGTGAAACTCCGTCTCTACTAAAAAATATATGAAAATTAGCCCGGTGTGGTAGTGTGTGCCTGTAGTCCCAGCTACGTGGGAGGCTGAGACAGGAGAACTGCTTGAACCCAGGAGGCGGAGGTTGCAGTGAGCCGAGATAGCGCCACTGCACCCCAGCCTGGGCGATAGAGCAAGACTCTGTCTCAAAAATAAATAAATAAAATAAAAATTTTAAAATAAAAGAGCAATATTAAAGGAAGAACCCATGGAACTGAAATTACCATAGGCACACTTAGAGCCTCCTTTGGTGAGTACAGTGAGCGGAGTGATAACGTAATTGAAAATTGCATTCATTATTTAAATTTGCAGATTTTTTCTGAACTTGTGGCTCATTTGTACATATCACACCTTTGCTCTCCATGGGTTTTGTGACGAAAGAGATATTTCAGTAGCGTGGCTGGTTTTCTTGTCCGTTCCTCTGATCTCTGTTGTTGTTACTGTTAGGCGTGTGTAAAGTAACAGTAAGGCTGCGAAATTTGTCTTATGCACGGTTAGCAGCCAAGCCATTAAACATCCTGAGATGTGAAGGGCTGGAAGGGTGATTTATCAAGGTAAAATATATTACATTGTTTTGTTTCGTAGTTCTTAAAAAAATCCTCATATGAATCTTTCGTAGTCTCTCCAGTTTGGAAAATTTTTATGTAAAATGTCCATTATTCTAAATACATCTTACTAGAGGTTAAAGGACCGGACAGCACCAGCATAGGATTAAAGTGACTTCGAGTCTGGTGGGAGGTCCATTGTTGGGAACACTGAAGAACTCAAGATGCACTTCTTCCCTTATGAGATGTGGAGTCATTCTGTTTTTATTTCATCAAAACAATATAAGTAATCAAGTAACAGAGATACATCAGAAATGATGTCAGCAGGCAGTCAGATGCCCAGAGTCACCGCCTGGAAAGTGCTGTTAGAAGCTCAAGGCCTCTGATTCCTCTGGGCTTGGTCACTGATGGAGAAGCTGACACAATTAAACCACTTTATTTTAATAGAGCTGCTTCCTATTATACCCGTGAGTATGTGCGTCACATCGTCCCAATATGTATCTTTTATAAATTTATTTGATAATGAAAGAAATAGAGGCACATACAGATGAGGAAAATGCAGATGAGTTTAGAAAGATAAAGATCCAGACAGTTTGGCCCCATGCTTGTGTTGATGTAAAAAATGGTTTTAACAACTAAAGAGTCATTGCTTACATGATACACTTTTAGGCATGACGTCACAAAAGTTTGGCCATCAGTTCTCCCCATACGTTTTTTCTTAGAGGCTGAGTTCTGGCTCAGTACATTGTTACACAGGTCCAACTCCTCAAATCGGGGCAAACATGCAGTAATGCAAATTTCAATTAAAAGTGTATGTACATGTGCCACATTTTCTTAATCCAGTCTGTCACTGATGGACATCTGGGCTGATTCCAAGTCTTTGCTATTGTGAATAGTGCTGCAATAAACATACGTGTGCATGTGTCTTTATGCAGCCATAAAAAAGGATGAGTTTGTGTCCTTTGTAGGGACATGGATGCAGCTGGAAACCATCATTCTTAGCAAACTATCACAAGAACAGAAAACCAAACACCGCATGTTCTCACTCATAGGTGGGAACTGAACAATGAGATCACTTGGACTTGGGAAGGGGAACATCACACACCGGGGCCTATCATGGGGAGGGGGGAGGGGGGAGGGATTGCATTGGGAGTTATACCTGATGTAAATGACGAGTTGATGGGTGCAGCACAGCAACATGGCACAAGTATACATATGTAACAAACCTGCACGTTATGCACATGTACCCTACAACTTAAAGTATAATAATAATAAATAAATTAAAAAAAAAAGTGTATGCACATAAAAGACGCGTCTGCTTTGCCCCTTGCTGCTGGCCTCTGCCGCCCAGTGATGCCTCTCCTTTGCCTGTTTCTGCTCAGCAGACGCCGCGTGGACCGTGGTGCGGCACGGCGGCCCCGACGCGGTGACCGTCCGAGGTGCCCCCAGCGGGCACCCGCGCTCGGCTGTGTCCTTCGCGTACGCGGCGGGCGCGGGGCAGCTGCGGGCCGCGGTGAGCCTGGCGGAGCGCTGCGAGCAGCGGCTGGCTCTGCGCTGCGGGACCGCGCGGCGCCCGGACTCACGAGGTAAGCGCCCCGGCTGGAGGCTACGGGGGCACACGGGGCCCGGGCGCGGCGCTCGGGCTGCGAGATGCCTTTCCAGGGAGAAAAGGCCAGGGTCACTCCCGTGGCGCGTAGTTCAAAGGCCTGACCGCTCTGACCTTTTCTTCCCGCTCTTGATTGGACAAAAGAGCAATTGAGCGCCTTCTTGACCGCTGAGAGACGTTCAGCGTTCATGTGCAGGATTAGTGAGTGACTTGGCCTTTTTTAATTCAGGGAAATTTTGCTAATAACTTATGACTTAGCTTTCCATTCACACTGGGGGAAAATGGCTGTAGGGCAGGTTGGGTATAGCAGAGTTCTTCATGAAGACCAGTGGGAACCAGTAACCTCCTTACTCTTCTCAAAGTCTTCTTCTGAATCTACCTGGAACGTTTGTTTCCTCCCTTTAGATTATCTGAGTATGCCTTTCCTCAGCCCCGCTACTCTCACTGTGGTCTAGGGTGAAATAATTACTAGTGTTATTAAAAACTGTTTTCAGTGGGTGTCTCATTTTTTTGAAATTATGTCTTGAGAAATGTATACCTGAATCTTCATAAATGGAAGTAATCTTTTGGAAACTCTGCAGTGAGCTGTGATTGCTTCACTGCCCTCCAGCTTGGGCAGCAGAGCAACACCTTGTCTTAAAAAAACAAACAAAAACAGTGTATGTCGGTAGCATAATAAAGCCACTTTAATTTCACTCTTAAATTTTCAATACAAAATCTTTTGTTAAGTTGAAAGTGGTGTATGAGTGTCATATGAAGGTGGTTTGCGCTGATCCACTAACCCATACCTGCATTGCCTTCCCTAATCCGTCCTGGCCAGTCAGCCCCTGGAATATGCCAGACCATTTCCTCTGCCTGGATTCGCCTCTCTGTCGCCCAGGCTGAAGTGCAGTGTCACGATCTTTGCTCGCTGCAACGCCCCCCGCCCCCATCCTGGATTCAAGCCATTCTCCTACCTCAGCCTCCGTAATAGCTGGGAATACAGGCGTGTGCCGCCACGCCCGGCTAATGTTTGTATTTTTAGTAGAGACGGGGTTTCACCGTGTTGGTCAGGATGTTCTTGAACTCCTGACCTCAGGTGATCCGCCTGCCTCAGCCTCCAAAAGTGCTGGGATTACAGGCGTGAGCCACCACGCCCGGCCCTCCCACTCTTAAATCTTACCCACTGTGCTAGACCTGTGCAATCCGCAACGGCGTCCCTTCCCAGGGTGATCCCTCTCTCTTTTGGATGCCTGCCAGCCAATTTGGTCTAGTAGAAAGAGCGAAGGTCTCGTTGCATTCCAAGTTTGAAGTTCAAATGCTAAGTCTGTCACTTAGCAGCTATGGAAATTTTGGCCATTCCTTAATCTTTCTCAGACTCTGTTTCCTCTTTGATGAAATGGATCCTGTAGTACTGATCTCATGGGGTTTCTTTTATAAATGAGATAGCTTACATAAGTTCAGTAAGTAAGAAACTCTCCTTCCCAGTTCTCCAGTTTTTTAAGGTTGGCATTCCAAAACTTAATTGTTTGTTAGTTCGTTGTTATTGAATGAAGTATAGCCTTGGATTTGGCATTGTTTTTAAAAAATCGCCAGGTAATCTTTTGGAAACTACTGGGCTAGGGTCTAAAATAACACAAGAAATGGAATATTCTACTCCCGTCAGTGGTAATTTCCCTATTTCTCCTCTTTTGAAAAGATAATATATTTTTAAAAAAATTTTTTTTGAGATAATTGTAGATTTACATACACTTGTGAGAAGTAAAAGAGAGAACCCAAGTAACCGTTAAGCAGTTCCCCCACCCCAAGGTGACATCTTGTAGAAGTATAGTGTAGTGCAATATCGGAGCCAGAATCTTGACATCCATACAGTCAAGATACACAGTATTTCCATCAGCACAAGAATTCCTCCTACTGGCCGGGCGCGGTGGCTCAAGCCTGTAATCCCAGCACTTTGGGAGACCGAGGCGGGTGGATCACGAGGTCAGGAGATCGAGATCATCCTGGCTAACACGGTGGAAACCCTGTCTCTACTAAAAATACAAAAAATTAGCCAGGCGTGGTGGTGGCGCCTGTAGTGCAAGCTACTTGGAAGGCTGAGGCAGGAGAATGTTGTGAACCCGGGAGGTGGAGCTTGCAGTGAGCCGAGATCCCACCACTGCACTCCAGCCTGGGTGACAGAGCGAGAATCCGTCTCATAAAAAAAGAATTCCTCCTATTGCTTGTTAATAACCACTAATGTGTTCTTCATTTCTATGGAATTTTTTTAAATTTTAAGAATGTTATGTAAACGAAATTATATAGTATGTACTCTTTGTGATTGAGTTTTTTCATTCTATGTAATCTCTTGTAGATTCATTTGCATAATTGTGTATATCAGTAATTTGTTCCTTTTCATTGCTGATTAGTAATCGGTGGCATGGATATACCAGAGTTTATTCACTCATTGAAGGGCATCTGGGTTGTTTGTTTACAGTTTGGGGCTATTATGAATAAAGTTTTTATGAACATTGTGTATAGGTTTGTGTGAACATAAGTTTTCATTTCTCTGGAATTAATGCCCCAAAGTGCAATTGGTGGGTCATATGGTAACTGCATACTTAGCTTTATAAAAAGCTACCAAATTGTCTTCTAGAATGCTTCTACCATTCCCACCAACAGTGTATGAGGATTTCATTTCCTCCACATCCTCATCAGCATTTGGTGTTAAGACCATTTTTTATTTTAGCTATTCTGATAAGTGTGTAGTAATATCTTTATTGTGGTTTTAATTTGTGTCTCCCTGATGTCTAATAATATTGAGCATGTTTTATATGCTTATTTGCCATATGTGTATCCTTTTCAGTGAGATAGATGTCTGTGAATGTGTTTTTGTTGTTGTTCCATTTTCTAATTGAATCGTTTGGATTTGTTTGTTTTGTTACTGTTGAATTTTCAGTTCTTTATATATTCTAGATACTAGCCCTGTGTTGGATATGTGATTTGCAAATATTTTTTCAAAAGTTTTAATTTTGATGAGGTTCAGTTTATCATGTTTTCCTTTTACGGATTGTACACATCATGTCAATTCTAAAAATTCTTTACCTAACCCTAAATTCCAGTTCCAAAGATTTTTGAAATTTTTTCCTAAAAGTTTTATAGTTTTACCTTTTACTTTTAATTCCATGCCCTATTTTGGGACACACTTTATATAAGCTGTGAGAGTTGATTCTCTCTCACTCTCTCTGACTGTGAATGTTCAGTTGCTCCAGAACCATTTGTTGAAAAGGCTTTCCTTCCTGCATTGATTACATTTTAAATAGTGTTAAAAATTGGTTGAACTTACTTGTGTGGTGGGTCTGTTTCTGCATTCTTTATCTGTTTCATTAATTTGTATCCCTCCACCAATATCACCCTGACTTGAACATAGTACCTGTATAGCAGGGTTGACTTATTCCTCCTGCTTTATTCTTCTTTTTCAAGATTCTTTAAGTAAGTCTGCAACTTTCCTCATTCTGTATAAATTTTATAATAAATTTGTTTATGTCTACAAATGTCTACAAATGTCTTGCTAGAATTTTTATGGGCGTGACATTAAACATAATAGCTCAATGTAGGGAAAATTGGTGTTTTACTATTTTGAGTCTTCCAATCCATGAACATGAGATCTCTTTCCATTTATTTGGATCTTTGATTTCTTGCCTCAGCATTTTGTAATTTTTAGCATCCAGCGATTATATGTTTTATAAGCATGCTTAGGCATTTATTTAGTTTCTTGATTGATTGTAAGTGCTGTTGTGCTTTAAATTTCTGTTTACATATGTTTGTTGTTAGAATATAGAAATGTAATTAACTGTTCCATACTAATCTTATATCCTCTTACTTTTTTGAACTTAACTTTTTTTAGATTCCTTGAGATTTTCTCTATGTGAAATCATGTCATCTGCAAGTAGAGTCAGCTTTATTTCTTCCTTGTCAATCTGTATGGAGTTAATTTATTTTTCTTGCTTTACTGCAATACCTACATTTTCAGTACTAGGTTGAACTAGAGTGATGAGGGCAGACATCCTTGCCTTGCTTCCTGTCTTAGGGGAAAAGCATTCATTCTTTTTTCCCACGTTATGTTGAGGTAGTTCCCTTTTATTCCTGGTTGGCTGACAGGTTTTATTTTGAAAGGACATTGGATTTTTGTCAAATGTCTTTTCTGTGTCAATTGGTATTAAAATATTGTATTTCTTCTTTTGTCTGTTGACATATTGAATCAGCTTTGCATAACTAGAGCAACTCCTATTTGGCCATAATTTATAATTCAAAAACTACATTTCAAATGTGTTTTGTTTGTTAATATTTTATTGAATATGTTTGTATTCAAATTCATAAGAGATATTGATATGTAGTTTTCTTTTCTCATATTGTCTTTATCTGGTTTCAGTATCAGGACAATACTGCCTACATAAAATAAATTTGGTAGCATTCTCTAGTCTCCTGTTTTCTGGAAGAGATTATGTAAAATCAACTTTAATTTTTCTTTAAACATTTGGTAGAATTCTGCAGTAAGGCCCAGCAGGGTGACTCAACACCTGTGATCCCAGCACTTTGGGAGGCTAAGGCAGATGGATCACTTGAGGTCAGGAGTTCGAGACCTGCCTGGCCAACATGGTGAAACCCCCTCTCCACTAAAAATACAAAAATCAGCTGGGCAGGGTAGCGCATGCCTATAATCCCAGCTACTCAGGAGGCTGAGGCAGGAGAATCGCTTGAACTTGGGAGGCGGAGGTTCTAGTGAGCCAGGATCACACCACTGCACTCCAGCCTGGGCAACAGAACGAGAGTTCATCTCAAAAAAAAAAAAAAAAAAAAAAAAACAATTCTCTAGTAAAACCATCTGGGCCAAGAGATTTTTTTTTTCAGTCATTTTAAATTATGAATTCAATTTTCTTAAGAGTTATAATTACTTAAATTACCTATTTCATGTTAGGTGAATTGTGGTAGTTTGTACTTTTTCAGAAATTTGTCCATTAATCTAAATTGTCAAGTTGATTTGTGTGGAATTATTTATAGTATTTTCTTATTATTTGTTTGATGTCTGCAGCATCTGTAGTGATAGCCACTTAAATTTCTCATATTCGTAGTTTGTCTCATCTTTTTTTATCTGTCAGTCTTGATAGTTTTTCAGTCTTACTGTTTTTTAGAACTAGATTTTCATTTCATGATTTTCTCTATTATTTGTCTGTTTCAAATTTTATTGACATCTGCTCTTTGTTATCTCCTTCCTTCAGCTTGTATGAGTTAATTTTATTTTATTTTCTAGTTTCTGGAGGTAAGAACTTACATTATTGGCTTTAGGGCTTTCTTCTTTCCTAATGTAAGCATTTACTGCTAAATTTTCCCTATCAACACAGTTTTAGCTACATTTCACATATTTTGATAAGTTGTATTCTCATTTTCATTTAGTTTTTCATGTAGTTTCATTTTCATTTAGGTATTTTAATAAATTTCTCTGAAGCATATTCGTTGACCTATAGCTTATTTAGAAGTGTATTTTTAAAAATTTCTAAGTGTTTAGAGATTTCCGTTTTGTCTTTCTGGTATTGATTTCCAGTTTGATTCCATTATGCTTAGAGAATATACTTTGTGTGATTTTAGTTCTTTTAAATATGTCGAGGTTTGTTTTGTTCCCCGGGATATGGTCTGTCTTCTAAATGTCTCATGGACATTTGAAAAAAATGTATATTCTGCTCTTCTTAAGTTGAGTATTCTGTGTGTATTTCAATGAGATCCTGTTGGTTGATTATGTTGTTCAGATCTTCTGTGTCCTTGCTGACTTTTTGTCCAGTAGTTCTATCAGTTGCTAAGAGAGACATTTTGAAATCTGTACTATAATTGTGGATCTGTTTATTTTTCCATTCTGTTCCATCAGTTTTCTTATATTAATAGGCTTTATATTTTTGAGCAATTTTAAGTTTACATAAAATTGAGCAGAAAGTACTAAAAGCATATGATTTTTATTCTTTAGCTTGTTGATCTGATGGACTATATTAGTTAATTTTTAAATGTTAAAGGCATATATAGAGTAAATCCCACTTGGTTGTGGCATTTATTTTTATACATTGTTGGGTTCAGTTTGCTAGTATTTTTAAAGGATTGCTTCATCCATATTCAGGAGAGAGATTTGTTTGCAGTTTACTTTTTTGTAAGGTTTTGCTGGTTTGGGTATTAGGGTAATGCTGGCCCATGGAATGAGTTAAGAAATAGTCACTCTGCTTCTATTTTCTGCAATAGATTGTGGAAAATTGGTATCATTTATTTCTCCAATATTGATAGAATTCACCAGTGAATCATCTAGGCTTGGTACCTTCTGTTTGAGAAAGTTATTAATTACTGGCTTAGTTAAAAATTTTGTTTTCTCTTGAGACTTTCTCTTTCACCATGTTTTATTATTTAGAAATGTGTTTTTAAATTTTTTGGTATTTGAGGATATTTCAATTCTCTTTCTGCTATTATTAGTTTAATTTCATTCTGATTCAGGAACATACCTTTTATGATTTCTATTCTTTTAAATTTGGTAAAGTGTTCTGTGGCCTAGAATGTGGTTTAACTTAATGAATTGTGCATTTGTCTTTGAGTACAGTGTGTATTCTGCAGTGTTTGGACAAAGTATTGTGTAACGCTAATTGAATTCTAAAGTAGATCCAGTTGACTGATGGTGCTGTTCAGTTCAAATCTATCCTTAATGATTTTCTTCCTGCTAAGTCTGTCACTTACTCATAGAGGGGTGTTGAAGTCTCCAGTGGTAATAATGGATGTGTCTTTCTGTCCTTGCAGTTCTATTGTTTTCCCCTAATATATTTTGACTCTTCTGTTGCTAGATATATACACAGTATTATTATATCTTCTTGTTATATTAACCCCTTTGTTATCATGTAATGCCCTTTTTCATCTCTGATAATTTTCCTTGCTCTGCAGTTGGCTTTGTCTAAAATTAATTTAGATACTCTGGCTTTCTTTTGGTTAGTGTTAGTATGGTATATCTTTCTCTAGCTCTTTAAATCTACTTGCCATTTTATATTTAAAGAGGATTTCAGTAGACAACATATAGGTGGATCAAGGTTTTTTTTGTTGTTGTTGCCGTCCACTCTGACAGCCTCTGTCTTAATTGGTATATTCAGACTGTTGACATTTAAAGTGATTATTGGTACTTGGATTAATATTTGACATACTGTAACTCTTTTTTATTTGTTGCCCTTGTTTCTTCTTTTTTTCCTGACTTCCTCTCTCACATTTTTTTGTTTTAATTGAGCATTTAATATGATTCCATATCCTCACTTCTCCTAGAATATTAATTACATTTCTTTGTAATTGTTTTAGTGGTAGCCTTTGAGTATGAAATATACATTATAACAATCTACTTTCAAATAACACTATTCCACTTCATTAATGGTGCTGGTACTTTATAACACAGTATTTCCAATCCTTCTGTCTTATTTTGTATTACATTGCTATCATTCATTTTACTTATTCATAAGCCATAATCACCCAATACACTGTTAGAATTATCTAGAACTAACTGTTACCTATTACATCAATTAAGAAGAAGACACTAGATTTTATTTTACCTATATCGTTTTTCTCTTCTCTGAGGAACTTCTGTTAACACGACTTACAAGGTAGGTCTACTGGAGAAAGATTTCCTCAATTTCTGTTCATCTAAGACAGTCTTTACTTCTACTTTACTATTTAGGATAATTTTACTGGATATTGAATTCTATATTAGTGTGTGTTTTCTCTCAACAGTTTAAATATTTCACTTCACTATCTTCTTGCTTGCATCGTTTCTTAAGAGAAATCTGGCATAATTCTCATTCTTGCTCCTATATAGATATTTTATTTTACTCTGGTTTATTTCAATAGTTTATTTTTAAAAGATTTTATTTTAATTTTAAGAAAGTCTTTGATTTTTTGCATTGTGAATATGAGATGCCTAGGTAACCTGCTTGGTGTTTGCTGAGATTCCTGAACCTATGGTTTCATGTCTGTCATTAATTTTGAAACATTCTCAACTGTCATTATTTTAAATATTCTGGTTCTCACTCTCTCCCTTCTATTTCTGCTATTTCCATTATGGGTTACATGGGTTATACCGTTTGAAATTGTCCAACAGGTCTGGGCACGGTGGCTCACGCCTATAATCCCAGCACTTTGGGAGGCCAAGGCGGGCGGATCATGAGGTCAGGAGATTGATACCATCCTAGCTAACATGGTGAAAACCCATCTCTGTATTTTTTGTAAAAATACAAAAAATTAGCCGGGTGTGGTGGTGGCGCCTGTAGTCCCAGCTACTCGGGAGGCTGAGGCAGGAGAATGGCGTGAACCCGGGGGGCAGAGCTTGCAGTGAGCCGAGATCCGGCCACTGCACTCCGGCCCAGGCGACAGAGCGAGACGCAAGACTCTGTCTCAAAAAAAAAAGAAAAGAAAATTGTCCAATGGGTTTTGGATATTAAGTTTCATTTTTCATTCTTTTTCTCTTTGTGTTTAATGGAAAATTTTTATTGCCATCTCTTCAAACTCACTGATTCTTTCCTCACCACTTCCCAGTCTTCCCAGTCTTTCTGAGAGATTTCATATCTTTGTTTATAATACCTATCTGTTCTTGCATGTTGCCCCCACTTTTTCAACATAGAGCCCTTAGCATATTATTATTTCAAATTCCTTATCCAATATTTCCAAATCTGTTATATCTGCGTGTTTGCTTGATTTGTCTCATAAGATTGTATTGTTTGGCTTTAGCATACCTTGCAATTTTCTATTGAAAGCCAGACATGTTGTATTGGCAGAGGAACTGAGGTAAGGAGGCCTTTAAAGTAAGGTTTTATGTTTATCTGGTTAGTAGTTAGGCTGTGTTTGCTCTATGTATAACTGTGGTGTCACAGGCTAAATTTTCCACTAAGATTCTTTTATTTTTCTTTCTTCTGTTTTATTTGAGTTTCCCTAGAGACTCTGTCTTAAATAGGGTCTAAAATTGACAGCTGTTTCATTTTTAGTCTCCTGTTACTATACAGGTAACTTACTGATGTGATGGTAAGGTGTGAGGAGAGGAGAAGCATCCTATATTCTTTTTTTATTTTATTTTATTTTTTTTTGAGACGGGGTCTCTCTCTGTCGCCCAGGCTGGAGTGCAGTGGCATGATCTCGTCTCACTACAAGCTCTGCCTCCCGGGTTCATACCATTCTCCTGCCTCAGCCTCCCGAATAGCTGGGACTACAGGCGCTCGCCACCACACCCGGCTAATTTTTTGTTATTTTTAGTAGAGATGGGGTTTCACCATGTTAACCAGGATGGTCTCAATCTCATGACCTCGTGATCCACCCACCTCGGCCTCCCAAAGTGCTGGGATTACAGGCATGAGCCACCATGCCCGGCCAAAGCATCCTATACTCTTACGATTATGTCAGTCTTTTAGAGAACCTGTCTTCCTGGACTGTGACCTTCTGAGTGCTTCTCAGCTTCCTTCCCCTTCCCTTGAGTGAGAAAAGAAGGGTAGAGGGGGCTGGTGCTGGGTATTTCCATTCCGCTAGGTGGTTTAGGCTCTAGTAAACTAGTTTTTTGGGCGGTTAGAATGTTGTTAAGGAGAACATAATGTTCTGCGCTTATTTCAAAAATGTTTACTCCTTCCCTCCTCCTGCTGGAGACATAAGAGCATTCTTCTCCTATCTTTATTCTGAGAACTTGATGGGGCTCTTCCTGGAGATAAAACTCATGAAGGTGTGTTGACCCTCTGAGGCTTATCCCCCACTCTAGGAGTTTTTAATCTCTGTAGCTTGTCCTTGCTCGGTATCCACCAATTACTCCATTACATTGTAAGTGCTTTTACCAGACTCCACCATCTGCTTTGGCTCCATTAGCTGTGATCCTGTTTTCACTTGTCTCTGCAGCTTTAGGAGTAATGTTTGCCCTATGACTTTAACTCTCTAATGGATCTAAGAAGAATTGTTTATTTTTAGTTAGTTCAGCTTTTCTCTTGTGAGAATGGGAGTGATGACTTCCAGACACTTAGCGTCATGTCAGATTGGAAACCCGGAGGTCTCAATTTTTGCTTCATTTTTTAAGGGTCGATTGTTTCTTGCATATGCATTTATGTCTTCCTGGTGACTGTTTTTTTAAAAACAAATCATTATGTAATGTCCCTGTTTGCTTCTAGTATTTTTGATCTGAAGTTTGTTTTATGAGATAACTATTCTGCTTTCTCTCAAAGTTAATTTTGCAGAGTATTTTTTCCATCCTTTTGCTTTTAACCTACCTATGTTTATTTCGAAGTGAGTTTCTTATAAATCTCTAGTTGTGTTATTTTTTTTCAGTTCACTCTGCCAGTGTCTAACTTTTGTTATATTTTAACCATTTACATTTAATTTTTATAATCTTCTTACTGATTGCTTGATATTATAGTGTACATATGTGACTTATCACAGTCAACTTAAATATTTTCACTCATATAATGAAATATGGAATCCTTATTTCTATTTGGGTCCTTTATCTTCCCCACTTCTATATATCATTGTCTTGAGTATCATATGGTATTACAATTTTTGTGTCAATTATCATATGTCATTTCAAAAATTAATGATAAGGATAGTCTATTATATTTACCCATATTTCTTCTCTTTTCATTTTTTCCCTGATGTTCCAAGAATCCTTCGTTATAGTTTCTTTTCCTTTTGAAAAACCTCCTCTAGCCATTCTTTAGGGAATGTCTGCTAGCGACAAATTATTTTAGTTTTCTTTTGTGTTAAAAAGGTTTTATTTCCATTTTATTCTTGAAGGATAGTTTCTCTGGATATAGAATTTATAGTTGACAATTCTTTTCTATCAGCCCTGAAAAAATTATGCCATTCCTTCTGGTTCTATAATTTCAGATGAGTAATCTACTATCACTCAAATTAGGGTTCTTTTACAGGTAATGTGTTCTTCTCTCAGGCTGCTTTCAAGATTTTTTTGTTTTGTTTCCAGTAAGTTCAATTATGATAGATCTTGGTGTGGATATTTTTGGGTTTAACCTTTTTTGGACTTACATAGCTTCTTAAATCTGTGGGTTAATATGTTTTACCTTACATGGGAAGTTTATAGCCAGTATTTTTTTGGTACTCTTTCAGCACACTTTCTTCTCTCTTTTTGAGATTCTGGTATTGTCTGATAGAACCCTATGGCTCAGTTCTTTTTATATTCAGTCTGTCTTCTCTTTTTTGGTCAGGTTAGATAAAGCCTATTGATGAGTCCTAAAGTTCAGTGATTCTGTCCTCTGTATTTTCACTCTATTCTTGAGCCGATTCAGCATTTTTTTTTAAGTTATGTTATTGTATTTTCCAGTCCCGGGGTCCTAACCTTCCTCTTTCTGCCTTTCAGAATCCTCTTCGGTTGTCTTCTGTATTATTTCCAGAATGTATCATTATCCTTGGTGGAAATAGCAGGGATAGACAAGTCTATAAGATCTTTTATCAGTCTAGAAGTTCCCCCCTTACGTCTTTTTGTTACTGTTTCTAAAAAATATATTTTTACTACTTTATGGGAAATATGGGAGATTTAAATGTAAATTTACATTTGTACATTAGGATAGAATGAGTGTTTTGCTCTTTAATCCGCGAGAGTTTAATGGTGAAGTTGATAATTTTTAAAGTGGCATTCTAAGAAGAGTATATTAATTTTTGAAATATCTGTTACTTTGTAGTGATAAGCTGTTAGCATATTTTAAAAAGATTCCTGATACTAATTCCCCTTTAAATTTTCCCAGATTGCTTTTTTTTTTTTTTTTTTTTTTTTGGCAGAGGGGCAGGTGGTGGATAGCGGTGGTGGTCATGAATGCAGAGATCTTATCTATGAATGAGTTATAATTGAGTTGTAATAAGCAGTAAGGTGGAAGCTAAGTTCCAGATCTCAATTCATATTCCAATGGTAACAACCTATTGAAATTTGAAAAACAGCACCAAATGACCAAGCATGTTTAAAAAACTGGTTGAGTTTATCCAGTTTCATTTTCCTCATGCCCTAATTTGTGATGACTGCAACATGTGGCTCCTGACCCCCTTCCTTTTTTAAGATAGGTGGCCTGACACCTGCTTTTTAAATTATCCTGACTTTACTGTGATATGCAGTCCATCACCCCAATCTTCCCCCAACCCTGCGCAACCCCTGGCAGCATCCCTTGTCCTAACATGCAGTTCTGTAGATCTAAGTTAGTGTCTGGCTCTATCATTTAATCCTTGTCAGTGCTGAGGAGGAGGTGCACTCGTCAGAGCTGTAGTTGACCCAGGGCACTTTGTTTCTTTGCATAAGAAACCTCTAACCTCAGAGATGAGAAAAGCCTATCAATGTCATTCCTTAACTTCCAAATAGAGTCAGGACATCCAATGCAAAAAAAAACAAATACCTCCAAAAATTCATAAGTCCTGAAAGAGAGTACCACATCTTTCCAAATGTGTAATATACAGGTAGCAAAAAAGATGGGATGAGATAAATCAGTGTCTTTGTATAATATTAAACTTTCTCAATGAACATTTCATAATTTCAAATACATCTTATCTTTAGTGTGCAAATTACTCTGATATTTATTTTAATGGTGAATGTTTTTTGAATGTTATTTCTATAGAAAGTATGCATCTCATGCAACTGACTGATTTCTAATAGAAGAAAAATAGATGGGAATCATTTAAGCCTGGATATTGAAATATTGGTGGGGGGAACCATTGGTTAGCATGCTTAAAGAAACATCTTTGTTTCAGAGGTAAAATATAAGTTTTTAAGTATAGTCTCATCTTCTCTCTGTCTCTCACACACACATACTTTACACCTGGGAGTAAAGGGAGTTACATGGGGAGGGTGGTAGTGAGGGACAAAGTAGATGTCATCTTTCTCATGCTTGTCTTTCAGATGGAACCCCACTGAGCTGGTGGGTTGGAAGAACCAATGAAACACACACTTACTGGGGAGGTTCTCTGCCTGATGCTCAAAAGTGTACTTGTGGATTAGAGGGGAACTGCATTGATTCTCAGTATTACTGCAACTGTGATGCTGGCCGGAATGAATGGTGATTTCCATATGATTTCCCTGCACAAAAATGTGGTTTTTATTCTTTAATTATGCATAGTTAATTAAATGTCAGACAAGCTGATACAATAAGGTAACTAGATTAAAGTATGTTCAAGCAAGCTGAAATACAAGTTTTGATGAAATATGATCAGTTAATCTAAGGATTAAATTTTATGACCAAAGATTTACTAGTTCATTGTGAATACTATATAATGTGTTTTTTATTTTTCCTAAAATAGAAACAGCTGGTAAGTTTTCCACTCACTGGAAATCAAATATCATTCTCTGGGAAGTTTAGTTTAGTTACCTAGTATTCATGTGGCAATTCAAAAAGCAAATTCCTCCAAATCTTTGTCTTAAATTGATTTGGGATATAATGCTGCATATTCTATCATTCTTTTAGAAATTAACATTAATATTAACACAATAAACTTTGAGAGGTCCTGCATAAAAGGACTGTTTATTTTGTAGAAGCAACAATTTCCCACATTCATTGACATCATCTTTAGTGCAATAGCAAAGCTTCAAGCACCAAGTGTTCTATCGACCACACTTTGAAACAACTAACATAGCATTTCAGGAGTTTGAAAGTTATATTGTATGCTTTCCTTTGAGCAGAAAAACATTTCTCATGTAGATTGCAGTGCCTCTTTTTCAGAAGTTCTTTTTGAGGTTATTCTTGAAATGCATATTGGTTTTCTTTTAATTTGTAATATGTAAATGTTTTCAATCTTTGGGTTTATGTCAGCAACTTAAAAAGCATTGTCATAAAACAACTAGATCATGTAGAGTACATGCTTTAGAAAAAAACTTAAGCCAGGCACTGTGGCTCACACCTGTAATCACAGCACTTTGGGGAGGCCAAGGCGGGTGGATCACCTGAGGTCAGGAGGTTGAGAACAGTCTGGCCACTGCGGCAAAACCCCGTCTCCACTGAAAATACAAAAATTAGCTGGGTGTGGCGGTGTGTGCCTGTAGTCCCAGCTACTCAGGCTGAGACAGGAGAATTGCTTAACCCGGGAGGTGGAGGATGCAGTGAGCCGATATCACGCCACTGCACTCCAGCCTGGGTGACAGAGCAAGACTCCACCTCAAAAAAAATCCAAGTGTCAATCCAGGTGTCAGTATAATTGATTTGGACGTAAAATAGCTAATCTAAGCAGTAATTTGATTCCTGAAAATTGAGTTGATTCTTTGGCCTACATGGTAATCCACTTATTTTATTTGGCATAAAAAGTCTACTTTGCATCACTTTAAAAAATATTGTGAAATTGGGAAAACTCACTTTAATCTACTGGAGCTTTCTATAGAATACATACTATACATTTACATGGATATTATTTTTAATCTTCCTCAAGTTCAGAATTACAAAATGATATAGATTTATGAGACACTCTTTTTCAATATTTTGATGTACAATCCTAATATAACTTTCTGTTACTTAAAAATGAATGCAGTTTTAGTGCAGTGAGTAACAGTAACAGATCTGATCCATAGTTTCAAATCTAGCCACCGGTAAGTTTCAGGTGTGAAATAATTTCCCATCAGTTAAAATGGTTTTGTACAATATTTTGTATGATGTACATTTTAAAGTGTCTGGTATGATAATGTGATGATGTGTGTTAGCTTTGGGCTCTGTAATGAGACAAACAGCCACCTTCAAATCTTTTGACGGACATCTTTAACAATCCTAGAAATTTTCATTTTCTCCATTCCACAAGGGGCTCCTGCCTGTGAGGGCTCCAGCCCTCCAGCTCCTGCCTGTTCAGAAGACCTCCAGCTCATTGGTCTGTTCCCACCCCCATTCTCTACAGGTCAGAGAGGAGAGCATTGGCAGGTTATTGCAAGAAAGACAGAATGGCATATATGCTGGTGGCTTTATAACTTAGTTAGAATAACGTTAACCGTTTTGTTTTGTTTTTGTTTTGAGACGGAGTCTCGCTCTGTCACCCAGGCAGGACTGCAGTGGCGCGATCTCGACTCACTGCAACCTGCGCCTCCCGAATTCAAGCGATTCTCCTGCCTCAGCCTCCCGAGTAGCTGGGATTACACCCGCGCGCCACGCCCGGCTAATTTTTGTATTTTTAGTAGAGACGGGGTTTCACTATTGGCCAGACTGGTCAACTGTTTTTTTGTTACAGAACCTTCTGTTAATTATTAAGTGCACACTTTATTGTAGACTTCACATATGCTTAGGGCAGTAACCAGAGGAACGTATCACTTGGAGCCACCTGTGTTGAGTGACCCTCCCATGAACTGAGTTTGAGGAGAGGGGTGGGAGAAACTGAGTTGGGTGCAGGTCCTCTGATACCCTTAGCCATGTCACTTCAGCACTGTAAACGGCTGCACTGGTGTGACTGAAGACCTGGGCTTTCATTTGGAAAAAAATTTAGGAGAGAAGCAGGTTTTAAAAATTAACTCCCCTCCTACATTCAGAAGGGAGCATTGTGGAGTTATTTGCTTTTTGACCTTATTTTATTTACTTTGCAGCTTCCAGTAGACAGGTCTATCCAACAGTAAGACCATAAGCATTCTCAAATCCTATCCCAACTCTTGCCGACTATGTTTTGTAAATGTGGGGGTGTGTATGGGGGTGGGGGGGTGGGAAATTACAATTTCTATTTTAATTTTTCAAATAAAATTTATTTTTCAGTTTATAAAAATGGAATTTACCAGTCTCATAAAATGAAAAGATTTATAATTGTAATAATTTAGATTAAGGTGTAGACATAAGAACCTAAATCTTAGTCTTTATTACTTCTTTTCTATTACTGAAGTGCCTGGTAAGGTTTTCCTGGTGGAAAGTTTATGATAAAAATAGTATTCGGGAATGAAAGTAAAGTGAAAGCTATTTTAAGTCTCTTCAGCATATGTCTGCTAATGGAGCCAGTAGTATTGTTAGTATAAACACCATTTTTCCATAAGTTGTCCCTGTAATCAGCAACTCATCTAAAGCATATTACTTAAAAAAAAAGTTTATGATCAGACAGTTCCTCAGGCACAGTAAGAATAGTCTATCAAATAACTATAACATGCCAATGATTTATTATAAAAACAAATATATTTAAAAGGCATTATAATGATTTAAAATATTGAACTATGCTGCAAGTCAATATATGTGTATAAATCTATAGTGGACTATGTTCAAATAGACCAATATATTTATATTCTCTGAAATATACATATAACATATAATTCAACTGTCTGCAAAAAGCCACAAGTTGTTTGGCTAATATAATGATGACACATGTAATTGTAATATTATTTTACTTAAGAATTTAAATAGGACTTTTCTGTGATTATCTTAGAGTCTTTAAAAATAACCACAAACAAAAAGCATAAAAGAAGATGGTTTAAATGCATACAAGTGTACAAATAATCATAATAAATATGAGTAAACTCTGTTTATTTAAAAACCAGACATTAGATTTTATCATATTGGATTTTTAAAGAAGCTATAGTTTGATTACAAAAGATAAAATATAAGCACTCAGTGAAGTTGAAACTAAAAGAATGGAAAATGTTTACCAAGTAAATACAAATGAAAAGAAAGCAGATATAGCTGTGTTATATCAGAAAAAGACAAAAAGCATTGTTAAGGGTAAACTTGAACTCTAATGCTGAGATAAACACACTAGAAAGAACTCACTACACTTGTGTACGTCATCAGATTGTTTAAAATATATAAAGAAGTGGCAGGGTGCGGTGGCTCATGCCTGTAATGCCAGCACTTTGGGAGGCTGAGGCGGGCGGATCACGAGGTCAGAAGATGGAGACCATCCTGGCTAACACAGGTGAAATCCCATCTCTACTAAAAATACAAAAAAAAAATTAGCCGGGCATGGTGGCAGGCACCTGTAGTCCCAGCTACTCGGGAGGCTGAGGCAGGAGAATGGTGTGAACCCAGAAGGCGGAGCTTGCAGTAAGCTGAGATCACACCACTGCACTCCAGCCTGGGTAACAGAGCGAGACTCCATCTCAAAAAAAAAAAAAAAGAAAGTGTGTATGTGTATATATATATATGTACTTCTTTATATATATACACACTTTATATATATACTAATATATATTACTTCTTTATATATGTGTGTGTATATATACATACATATATGTGTGTATATATATATATAAAAAAATAAAGAAGTAACAAATATGCAAAGGCAGAGTGACACCCAAAACAGTGGAATAATTTAACATAACGTTTTTGGGAATGAGTAAGTGAAGCAGGTAAGAATATTTTAATATTATAATTAACAAACTTGATGTAGCAGCCATATATCATTTAGTAAAGAAAAATTATTTTTTATAGAATATTATACATTATTGTTGAGTAGGTATAAAAAATTTTGCAAACGTATGGAATCAACAAATTTTACAGAATTGTCATGATGCAAACTATATTCTTAATTGTAATCAATAACAAATATATAATTTTTTAAAGTTCATTCATGTGTCAGTTAAAGACACAAGAGGAAATAAAATACATGTAAGTGATCAAAAGTTTGGAAAAGAAACAAACCTGGCAGATATTGTAGATAACATGATTGCCTACATAGAAAATCCAAAATAATAGAAAGAAACATCAGGAAAAATAAGAGTTCAGTAAGTTTGCTGAATTTATGGTCAGTCAGTATTGAGGAATTACTTGAATTTCTATAAAATCATAAAATAATTACCATTACACACCTAGAAAAATTTTATTTGCAGTATTAACAAAAATGTAAAGTTCTGTGGAATAACTGCAGTACTTTTATGGAAAAAATTACAAAACTTATTCAAGAGAATTAAGGACAGCCAAATGAATGGATTGACTCACTACTGTCGTGAATAGTATGACTCAGTATCTTAAAGCAGTAGTTCTCAATTAGGGGTGATTTTGACCCTTAGGGGACATTTGGCATTGTCTGAAGACATTTTTTGTCATCACACAGAGAGGAAGGTTGTTTATATTGGTATCTATTAATTAGAAGTCAGGGTGCTGCTAAACATCCTACAGTGCACAGGACAGCCCGCCATAACAAAAAATAATTAGCCCAAAATATCAGTAATGCTGCTGTTGAGATACCCTTTTTTAAAGTTGACATTCTCCTCAGATTAGTCTGTAATTTTAACAAAATTCCAAAAAAATGCCAAGTGTTCTACTTGTGTGGATTGCAACAACCTGGTTTTAAAATTCATATGGAAATTAAGGATGAAAGGGTAAGCAAGATAATTTTTAAGATGAAAAATAAGGTGAAGAAACTAGTTAATGTTATCTGTCAAGACATACTGTATTGCTGTAGTAATTAATGCAGATTGAATTGGCCAGAAGATAGGCAATTAAACAGAAATTGAGAATCTGGAAATTTTTTCACTGGGTTAGGTGTGGATCATAATGATTTTATTATTGCTGATCTACTCTCCCAAAATAATCATTAACAGTTGGGCACAGTGGCTCACACCTGTAATCCCAGCACTTTGGGAGACCAAGGCAGGTGGATCACGAGGTCAGGAGTTCGAGACCAGCCTGACCAACATGGTGAAACCCTGTCTCTACTAAAAATACAAAAATTAGCTGAGCGTAGTGGCGCATGCCTGTAATCCCAGCTACTCAGGAGGCTGAGGCAGGAGAATCACTTGAACCCGGGGGGGTGGAGGTTGCAGTGAGCCGAGATCACAGCACTGCACTCCAGCCTGGGCAACAGAGTGAGACTCTGTCTCAAAAAACCAAAAAAAAAAAGTTAAAAGTTGACTCAACATTTCTCCCTTTTAGCTTTCTTTGCAGCCTCCTAAATTTATGGCTCTACTTTACCTTAAATAAAGTTCCCTGGCAAATAAGTAGTAGCTTTTAAAAGTTTCCACATTTCCTAGGAAAGTACAATTTCCAGAACCATAGGAATTTTTAATAAATAAAATTTTTAATAAAATATAAAAGCAAAAAGTCTTTGAAAGTTCTCTAACTGAATTTTTAATACTGGCAAGAGATGATGGTACTATGAATGCAGTATTCCCAAGTGTAGACTATAATATAAGCTTTAGAAAATAATAGGGAGAAAAGAAGAAAAATGAGATATCCCTATTAATTAGGAAGTTGTGAGGAAGTCTGATCACTATGACAAATCCTAAGTATTCTATTTTGATCTCCAAAGGTTCGGAATCTGCCTGTAACAATGAGAAACTGGTGAAAAACACTGGCCATCTTTATGCTCAGACTGAAAACACCAAACTTTCTAAAACAACTGAAAAAACAAGACTTTATTTTAGTATCTGCCCTAATTAAACTGAAATGCACTGTGGATTTCACTTACACATTCTCAGTATTTTGCACAGTCAGTATTAAAAATGGAATGAAAGTTGCAGCTCATGTAAAGTAGATCTTTTAAAATTCAAGCATCCTCCATAAATAACTAATAAAATCGCATTTTCTCTACTAGACTATCTTGCTAAAATGATGATCACAGAAGTTGAAATGGTAATTTTTAATGGCTACCACATTAATAAAAAATTTCCTAGACCTACCTCATTCAGCAGGAGACATATTTCTAGCTCGTCTACCATCAGTCAGTCCACTCTAAAGCT
Organism: Papio anubis; assembly: GCF_008728515.1. Taxonomy (NCBI): domain Eukaryota; kingdom Metazoa; phylum Chordata; class Mammalia; order Primates; family Cercopithecidae; genus Papio; species Papio anubis. The sequence goes on from NC_044988.1 coordinate 2,426,368, forward strand.
GAATGATGATGCCTTTAGAGAATCCATATTCTGTGCTTTGCATAAAAATGAATAACAGAATCTTAACTAGGTAAGGCATGGGGTTTTAGTCCAAATTTTAGAAATAAGCTCTCTTTACCGTTAAGTGGATTTTTTCAGGGAATAATCTTAAATAATATAGCCATTTTATTTTAGTTTTATCTTTTCCAATTTGAAACTTTGATACATGAAGTCTTTTATAGAAGAAGTTGATTAATGGGCACAAAAGTCCAGTTAAATAAAAGAAGTTCTAGTATTTGATAGAACTAGGGAAATTATAGTTAACCGTAATTTATTGGATATTTCAAAATAGCTAGAGGAGGATTGTAATGTTCCCACCACAAAGGATAAATGCTCAAAGTGATGGGCATCCCAGTGACCCTGATTTGATCATTATGCATTGTATTCTGGTATCGAAATAGCGCATGTGCCCCCAATATATGTACAACTCTGGCATGCCAATTTAATTTTTTTAATTCAGAAAGCCTTATTTTGAAAATACAAAAGTGTTGCAATGATGAAATATCAGTTATTGTGATCTTTTGCTACAAATGCATAGAAAAGAAGGTTTGGGAACTAGGCAATTTAAAAAATACAGTATTTACTAGATTCTGTAGTTTCTGTATCGTAATGAGTAACTGGACTAAGAGTGTTTTGTCTGTAAATCAGAATATACATGCAGTTGAGACATATATGTAGTAAAATATAACCAAAAGTATATAAATATAAGCATTTTATTATATATGCATATATGCAATATTTATTATTGGCCAAGTATTTATTACATATACATTTATATACATATATATAATAAAATACTTTTGCAAAAGAGTAGACCAATGTCTTTTTTTTGGCCAGAGACAAATTTAGTGGCATAGCTAAGACCCCAGGTTCTCCTGGGGGATTCTGCAGGTCTCTTTGTATTGGACCCAGACATGGGCATTTATTTTCCCAGTCACATAATTAATACTCATAGGCTGTGTGCTTTCAGAAGGCAGAGACTATATCTTTTACTCTGTGTCCTCAATTCCCAGGAAGATGCCTGTTCAACAAAAAGTAAAAGCACTAAGTGTTTGGGGTTTCTTGTTATTTGTTGTTTTGTAATTTTTGAGACAGGGTCTCACTTTGTCACCCAGGCTGGAATGCAGTGGTGCAAACATGGCTCACTACAGCCTCTACCTCCCAGGCTCAAGAGATCCTCCCACCTCAGCCTCCCATGTACCTGGGACTACAGGTGTGCACCATCACACCCAGCTAATTTTTGTATTTTTTTGTAGAGATGGGGCTCACTATGTTGCCCAGGCTGGTTTCGAACTCCAGAGCTCAAGCAGTCTGCCCACCTCAGTCTCCCAAAGTATTGGGATTACAGGCGTGAGCCACTGCGCCCAGCCTGTGTTTGTTGCCTGAACTACTGGGAGCAGCGTTTCACAGACCACTTTCACACTCATTAGTCCATGTATTACTTATAAGGGTATTGTATGTATTTGGTTTTGAATCTGTGGGATTCATTTTCCATTTACAAAGTTAACAAGGAAAGAAATACCCAGCAATCATAAAAGGACTTTAAAAAAGTGATAAATTAATATTCTGCAAAATGAACATCTAAATCCAGTGTTACTATTTGTATTTGTAATGAATAATCATTTAGATATTATTCTAAGACAATTTTAGAAGGGAAGTTATATGCTTAATGATCTTGCAAATATTAATATAATATTATCCCATGCTTACAAAATGACCACCCTTCTTGATTTGTCCCCTTTATTCTCTGTAATCATTTAGATCAGGAATTGGCAAACAGGTCGGGAAGTGATAACCTCTTGCTTTGGGTGAAAGCCAGACCACTAGTCTATTTTTGCATGGCAGTGAGCTAAGAATATTTTCTTTACATTTTTAAAAGGTTGAAAAATAAAAAGAATATTTTATGGCATATAAAACTTGTATGAAATTCAAATTTCATGTCCATAAATTTTTACTGCAGCCCAGCCATGCCTATCTCTGTCTGTGGCTGCTTTCACACTTTGGTGGCAGAGTTGGGTAGTTGCTGTGAGAAGCTGCATGGCCTGCTGAGCTAAGATAGCTTACTGTATGTTCCTTTATACAAAATGTTTGCCCGTCCCTGATTTAGACTCATGGTAGTCTCTGTGCTCTCAAAATATTGAAAATGTTAAGTATTCTGTTAAGCTCTATGATGTTGGTTTCAAATTGCGATAAGAGATCAGAGTTAATTTTGCCTGTATGTTAATGAGAATAATTTTAAGAGTTTCGGTGGTTGTTTTTTAGGGCCAGTGACACAATAGTCCTTTCCCAAAAGGAGCACCTGCCAGTCACTCAGATTGTGATGATGGACGCAGGCCAACCGCATTCCGAAGCAGCTTATACACTGGGGCCGCTGCTCTGCCACGGAGACAGTAAGTAGTGGCAAGAAAAAGCTTTCTTTTCATGATAACATTTTTTTTGGTTATAAAGGGGTAGCCAGATGCCCTTATTCTCACCAGAGAGAAAATAGTGGCAGTAGCAGGACCGGGGTGAATATCAGGAAAGCACACATACCATAAAGGCACAGTCAGTACTGAAGATCTGTGTTTCCTTACTGAAGCATTAGTTTATAGAGACTCAATCATCTTGGTTTTAACTTATTACTTGGTTGGCTGGATTTATTATCAATTTATTGTATTTCTTCTAGAACAATCACGAGATGAAGTATTTTCTGAATGCTAAGGGATATTTATTCATTGCCCTTATACTCTGCAGACCAACTGTAGTGGTAGGAAATTATTGGATCACATGCTCTGTTTTCTGACCTCTGTACATACTGTTTTACATCACATGGCACTGAGTGTGTATTAACCTCTTTCCTGCAGCATTTTCATTCATGGGTGGCTTCCATGGATGGCCACGTCCTCCCTCCCCCACCTCAGTGGCGCTATGAGCTCAGGGTTCTTTCACACCTGTAGGATCTACCTACTGCCTAGCACATGAACCACAACTAAGCTAGGAAAAATCTTCTTTCCTTGAGAAAAATCGTAATAGTGTTTCGTATCTACTAGCATCATACATTGCCATGGAGAAGTCTGAGACTGAATGTATTTTTATTTCCTGCTCTACCTCAATGTGTGGAGGCTACTGCTGAGAGAGGTAGTTCAACAAGGAGCCTGAGCATCTCTGTACGTTCCTGCCAAGTGTGCCAGACGATGTGGCATCTCCATCCCCTAATACCAAGCAGTTTCTGTAGCCAGTCATGTAGGCAGCTAAGTAGTTCATAGAGAACACAGCATCACTATCAATGTGTACTCACTCCCCAGAGAGGAGGGGCACTGGCTTGTCTGCTGCTTGATCAGGGAGTCCCGGACCCTTATCCGGGGGTTCCTCGTCTGAGATGCAGACCTACCCACTGTGTGTGTAGCATCCACCTGGGCCGATGAATCATGTCGTCCTGTGAAATTTGGAGATGAGGGGAACCAGTGCAAATATTCTGATGCTCATGCTGCATACTGTGCTGTGAGCAATAAAATTCTTTAACTCTGACCCAGAAATTTTGTGTTTTCTATCAGCATCCATTAATCTGTGGCAAGCTAGTAGGGTGATATTTCAGACTCTTCACAGCTCTTGACAGATATGTTATCCTTCTGTCAAAAACTTATCTGGAATATGCCTTAGTGTTAATTATTCTGTTAATTTTTTCCAAAATGAAATATGCTTATTTTGACCAAAACATTCTGTTCTCTTTTAAGAAAAAAAGGTTTTTATTATGCTTTGAATACTTTGTTTCATTTCTTGGATTCTCTGCATCTGGGACTGTTGACTTGTTTTCTTTGCCTGCCCCCCCCCGTCCCCATACATTTTTTCTGTTTCTTCCAATGGCTTTTATCTCTTTGTCCTTCTCCTATGCATTCAATGTGATTATCCTAAGCTTTTTCCCAATGTCAGTAATTTGTTATCAGCTGTGTTCTCTATTTCTAGATATTTCCAATTTATCTGTTACCTCTGTGATTTTGTTTGGGTCTTTGATTTTTTTCCTTAAAAATCATCTTTTATTTTTAAATTATCTCATATTTTAGCTCTTATTTTACTGAATTGGTTTTTATATTATTCCCATACTGTGAAACTTGTATGAAATTTTTCTTTCCTTGTGTTCTCTCTTAATTTCCTTCTTCCCTCCCATTCAGATGGCTCCTTCCTTCCTCCCTCCCTCCCTCCTTCTTTCCCTCCCTCCCTCCCTGTTTCCATCCCTTCCTCCCTCCCATTCAGTCTGGCTTTTTCCCTCCCTCCCTCCCTCCCTCCCTACCTCCCTCCCTCCCTCCTTCCTTCCCTTCCTTCCTTCCTTCCTTCCCCACTCCCTCCCTCTCTTTTCTCTTTCTTTTTCTTTCTTTTCTTTCTTCCTTTCCTTTCTTCTTTCTTTCTTTCTCTTCCTTTCTTTCTTTCTTAGTATGTTTACACTGTTTCTGTGCTTTTTTAAACATTGTTTATACTTTTAGTGTAAGTCTACACTACAGGTCCGTCTAGCAGGTCTGTCCACACATTTAATTCATTTATATGTAATAGAGTTGAATTCTTCTCGATATTCATCTCTTCACAATCAGACACATACTTCTTGTCCTTTCTGAACTGTAATAGCAGGACTAGAGTTGGTCATCCTATCAATATTTTTTTCCCATAATGTAAGAGCTCAAGTTGGTGAGGGAGGGATCTGTTGAGTTGTATCTGATTTACTGGCCATTGTTTGTGCTGTTTTATCTTCAAGAATTATTAAATGTCCTGTGCCAGGCATCACACTGCAGCACGGAGGGCATATCCATAGGCTTCAGATGCCTCCCACAGTTCAGTAATAACCCCTGGAAATTTGTAGCTTTTTCCCCTGCGTATTGATACTCTGACATCAAACACTGGCTTGTTGGTACTCTGTACTTCTAAAAAACATTTTCTAGATTATTTTCTCTCTGGAAATTTACCTCAGCCCTTCATTTCTCTCCAACTGTGGCTGTATTTGTGAGACTCTTCAGGATATGTCATTCACCCTCAGTATATATCCTACTTTCAGCAAGACTTCTGAAAGTATGGAGAAGAGCAAGTGTGATATTTGAAATATTCCCTTCTCACTTTGGGAGGCTGAGGTGGGAGGATTGCTTGAGCCTAGGAGTTCAAGACAAGCCTGGACAAAATGGTGAGAGACCCCCTCTCTTACAAAAGAAAACTAAAAATTAGCTGGGCATGGTGGCCTGTAGTCCCAGCAACTAGGAAGGCTTAGGTGAGATGATCTCTTGAGCTCAGGAATGTGAGGTGGCAGTGAGCTGTGATCATGCCACTGCACTCCAGCCTGGGTGACAAAGTGAGACCTCATCTCTAAAATAAATAAACTAATTAATTAATGAAGAAAGAAAGAAAAAGAAAATATTCCCTTCTGTAAAACTTGTAGCTTCCTCTTCCTTTCTCTTTTCCTTTCCTTATCTTCATCTCTGTTATTCTTTAATGTAACATTTATTGATTCTTTTCTCTTCTTTTGGGGCAGCTGGGACTAGGGGATCTGCAGGGATGGGGTCAAGGAAATGACCACTGGGTTAGAAGCTTGGTTCCACACTGGGGAATGAGCAAAGATGTAAATCCAGTGAGGAGAGTAGGAGCTGACCTTCTCACTGAGGAAAGAGTTATACATGTGGGAAGGAGGAAGACTGTAATGAACCTGTAGTGCTGGGTTAAAAACGGAGGTATCCACATGAACTCATGGATTTTAATATACATAATAGAAAACTATAGAATACACATAGAAGAGAGAGTGTGTGTGTGTGAGAGAGATAGATATACAAACACACATATTTCCTAGTTGACTGCTATAGAATACACATAGAAGAGAGAGTGTGTGTGTGTGTGTATGTGTGTGATACAAGTACACATATTTCCTAGCTAACTACTGAGAGGGCTAGAAGCAATGACACCCTAGTAAATATCTAGCCTGCAGATCTGGGCTTCTAAACACCATTTTCTATCATTCTCTGCTAAAAAAGAAACTACAACTCCTTGAAGAAATGGCTGATTCCAGAAATGTGGCAGAGAAAATTTAAGATGAGTCCGGATCATTTTGTTATGACAAAAGGGAAAAAAAAGCTCAAAAAGACATGGGTGTCAGCCTAAAGGAGCTGCCACATTTCAGACAACTTAAGCATCAAAATAAGTTATAGATTATAAGCCATTGAATAGAATAGGAATCCAAGAGTGATGTGAATAAACAAATGGGTAAATACACAAATAAATTAGTGAAAGATCAAGAGAAAAGCTATTTCTTGTTTGTTTTGTTTTTGTTTTTGTTTTGTTTTTGTTTTGAGATGGAGTCTTGCTCTGTCACTCAGGCTGGAGTGCAGTGATACGATCTGGGCTCACTGCAAGCTCTGCCTCCCGGGTTCATGCCATTCTCCTGTCTCAGCCTCCCAAGTAGCTGGGACTACAGGCGCCCACCACCACGCCCAGCTAATTTTTTGTATTTTTAGTAGAGATGGGGTTTCACTGTGTTAGCCAGGATGGTCTCGATCTCCTGACCTCGTGATCCACCCGCCTCGGCCTCCCAAGGTGCTGGGATTACAGGTGTGAGCCACCGTACCTGGCCGAGAAAAGCTATTTCTAACAGAGGCATGTCAACCAATTAATGTGGAAGGAATGACAGAGCTTAGAAAATCACCACTGGCAGCCATCAGAATAAAAATTCAGTCAGGAACCATCAATATATTATAAAACCATTGGGTGAAAAAATTCTAAACTGGGTAAAGTTGTGTTTCTGTAACCTTAAAGTGTCAAAAAGACATGAATTACAAAGAGAAAAATAATAACTTCATGTTGGAGAAACTCGACAAATGCCACTTTACAAGGCAGTTGCAACTAATAGGACAGGTGATGGGGCTGGTGAGCATTGCTGGCTGCTGCCGCGACACACCGAGGAGAACACAGCGGCCCTTCTGCAGTATTTTGGCAAAAATGTACAACATGAATCCGATCATGAGTATGTCAGACAAATCCCAGTTGAGGAACATTCTGCAAATCAACTGAAAAATACCAAAAAGTCAAAAGAACACAAAAGATAAGAAAAGACTGGCACAGTGTTCCAGAATGAAGGACACTAAAGAGGCCTGAGGAATCCGTGTGATGTGCAATCCTGGGTTGGGTTTTGGACAGAAGGGAACAAATCAGCTGCTTCTTGTTCTTGGTGGTTCTTTCCATGAAAGGAATTAAGACAGTTGTGTGTGTGTGTGTGTGTGTGTCTGTGTGTGTGTCTCTGTGTGTGTGTGTGTGCAAGACAGACAGAAAGCAAGAGTCTGTGTTCTGGTTTCTAGAGTCATTTATCCAACTACCTCCTTCAAATCTCCACTTGGATGCCTAATAGAGATCTCAATTTAACATGTCCCAAACTGAGCTGCTGCTCCAACCTGCTGCTTCAGAATTATTTCCCCTCCCAGTTAGACCGAAAACCCCGAAGTCACCTCAGACTCCACCCTTCCTCTCACATCTTATCCAGTTCTTCAGTAAGTTCTGTTGGCCATACCTTTGAGGTGGTTCTGAACTTGACCCTGTCCCCATTGTGTTGCTGCACAATCTCTTAACTGGCCTCACTGCTTTTGCCTGGCTTTTGCTTGGCCTTCTCTGAACACAGAATTCTAATCCTCAACATAATCACCATTTAGCTCTTGATGTCATCAGTGTATGACATGGATGCTCAGAACCCCCAGTGAAGGCTCATATAGATTATTAATGTATTTAGCAATCATAATCCTGTACGTATCAAATGTAACTGTTATTTTTGTTTCATGACTTTTTTCCTTTTGTCATTTTCTCTATTGTAAACAGAGTCATTTTGGAATTCAGCTTCCTTCAACACTGAGACTTCATACCTTCATTTCCCTGCTTTCCACGGAGAACTCACTGCCGACGTGTGTTTCTTTTTTAAGACCACAGTTTCCTCCGGGGTGTTTATGGAGAACCTGGGAATCACAGACTTCATCAGGATTGAGCTGCGGGGTAAGCTGCCTGCTCTGGACAAGTCACAGGGTACCCATTATTTAGCAATAAAAGCTTCAACTCAACAAAATGTTAGTTATTTCATTCTTACTTTGTATTTCCTTATAAAACACTAAACTTCTATGATTTTAGGTGTTTTTTTGTTTTTTGTTTTTTTTTGAAAGAGAGGGGAGAGAGAGGGTTTTGCTGTGTCGCCCAGGCTGGAGCGCAGTGGTACTATCTTGGCTGACTGCAGCCTCAGCCTCCTAGGTTCAAGCAATGCTCCTGCCTCAGTCTCCTGAGTAGCTGGGACTATAGGCGTGCACCACCACGCCCAGCTAATTTTTGTATTTTTGGTAGAGATGTGGTTTTGCCACGTTGACCAGGCTGGTCTTCAACTCCTGGTCTCAAGTGATCTGCCTGCCTCAGGTTCCCAAAGTGCTGGGCGTGAATTGCCACGCCCAGCCAGTAATCGTTTTTAAGAGAAAATAAAACAATGAAGCATGAAGCACGTAATAATCCATTAAAATGTCATGCCTTCCCTAGAGTACAGGACAGCAGAGCCAGAGCTTTAAACCAAACTCGTCACGTTGTTCACTGAATTCCAGAAATATTTGACCAGACATACTGTTTTTCGTGTACCCAAAGCTGAATTTATGACTGTCAGAATTCACATTCAGTGGTTATAGAATTAGATGAGACTTTGAGCCGTTTGTACATAAAATTACTGAAACCTCAAAAACAAATACTATTTGGTATTCTAGCTATGGGTACATAGCTGTGGGTATTCCAGCTATGGGTACATAGCTCTACTATTTAGGACTTACCAAGGTGAATTGTGAACTCTGAGGATAAATATGTTAAAATCTGCTCTGTTTTATTTTTTCCTCCAGGATACAGATTTATTCTGCCCCCAGCCCCTTCCCCAACTCACAGTCACATTTTTCTGCATCGCTGTCATTGTCTCCTTCCATCCTGAGCACGTCTTCATGTTTTCCTGTGTCTGCACAAGACTCAGTTTTCTTCCCTGTGAATTTGCTTGAGCAATATTCATATCTAATATTTCTAGCTCCCACAGAAGTGACCTTTTCCTTTGATGTGGGGAATGGACCTTGTGAGGTCACGGTGCAGTCACCCACTCCCTTTAATGACAATCGGTGGCACCACGTGAGGGCAGAGAGAAATGTTAAAGGAGCGTCTCTTCAAGTCGATCAGCTTCCTCAGAAGATGCAGCCTGCCCCTGCTGATGGGCACGTTCGTTTACAGCTCAACAGCCAGCTCTTCATTGGTGAGTGCTGGTGGTTTATAACTGAATTTAATGTGAGTCCAGAGAAGGTCCAAAAGAAAATAAGAACTATAACATCCTGAGAGCAACAATTGCCGACAACAACTACTACTGCTGTTGGTACTATTTGCTGATAACCTGGTAGGTTCCAGGAGCTCGCTGTGTGCTTCTGATTTGACATTTCTTGTTTTTGTTTTCAGACAGAGTCTCGCTGTGTCGCCCAGGCTGGAGTGCAGTGACGCGATCTCAGCTCACTGAAACCTCCGCCTCCCGGGTGCAAGCGATTCTCCTGCCTCAGCCTCCTGAGTAGCTGGGACTACAGGCTCAGATGCCACCATGCCTGGCTAATTTTTGTATTTTTAGTAGAAACACAGTTTCACCATGTTGGCCCAGCTGGTCACGATCTCTTGACCTCGTGATCTACCCGCTCCGCCTCCCAAAGTGCTGGGATTACAGGTGTGAGCCACCGGGCCCTGCAGTGTCTCAATGTTTAGGTATCAGTGTTTAGGTATTGTCATCTGTTTACAGATGAGATAGCCAAGCCTCAAAGAGGTGGAGTAACCAGCTAATGAGAGGGATCCCAGGATAGCCGACCCCCAAACTTGAACCATTCATATTATAGAGGATTGGTATATGTGACAGCTATGTTTTATCAACACTATTAGTGTAATCATTAGACATTTTTATCTATTTCTTCAGTTTCACTTCTCAGTGTAGTTACAGAGCTTGTAATTGGGACAGAAGTCCTCCAGGGTCCACTCAAAACCAGATCGCAGGATACCCGCTGAGCGGAAGCAGCAGCAGCACCACGCAGCTCCCTGGGGCCAGGCTTCCAGGAGCCCACTCCTGGTTTTCCTCACTGCTGTCCTCACCTCTGGGGCTCTCTCATCACAGGCTCCTTGTTTATAACCCGGTCACGCTCCTCTGTTCTTGCACTCCATTTATTTAAAGGTGATAGCTCTGGAAGGCTTTCCTTTAGTTTGCTTAATTACTGTTTTATCACTGTTGTTTATTGTTCCCCTTGGGAAAAATATATTTTGCTATATTGCTTTTGAAACTATTCTAACACAGATTAAAGCTCTCACTTGTTCATTTCTTATGCATTTTAAAGCAAATAAGGGATGCAATCTAATTAAAACTGGACTAAATCACAAATTATCATACAACCTAATTTACAGGGGAGGGTAGATACAACTTCCAGGTACTAAATGCTACACAATGAACCCATGTATGGATGTGGATGTGGATGGGGGTGTTATACCATGACTTCCTAAAACCTAGCTTCAAGCGTGGTTAGCTCTTCCATTAAGGTGCAATGAGGCTTTTTCAAAGGACATGAAACCAGTCAAACTAGGAGGAATACACGGAGGGGTCAAACCAAGAACTTGATTTTCTCACTTGTAATCTTGGAGATTAATTAAGGAAAAACCTAGAAACACAATTAGCATACAATTCACCTAGAATCAGCATTCACTGTGGTGATTGAATCACTGGCTTCAGAATCACCCACAAAGCTGATTGACAGTTCAGATTTGGGGCCCCCCACCTTAGGCCCACCGAATCAGAATCTCTGAGAGGAGGCTCAAAACTCTGCATTTTCCAGAAAGTCTAGGTAATTTCTGTGCTCCTAACATTGAGAATTGTTGCCTTCATAACGGTGTTTGTCACTACACAAGTGTTGTAAACCTCTCTAAATGGTTTCTTCAGCATTCCAGTTTGACATGACAAAATATGCATGCATGCAGTATTCAATTTGCATTTTCCAGAAACTCTAGGTAATTTCCATGCTCCTAACATTGAGAATTGTTGCCTTCATAATGGTGTGTGTCACTACACAAGTGTTGTAAACCTCTCTAAATGGTTTCTTCAGCATTCCAGTTTGACATGACAAAATATGCATGCATGCAGTATTCAATTACTGTTTAGCACTATATCCTCTTGAGAGGAGGAGATCCTGGGGCATGGTGTCACCCCTTCCAACTTCCCCTCCTTTGCTTCTCCATTTCCCTTCACACTTTATTTTTAGAGTCCATCCAAGTAAGAAATGTATCCATATATGTTTTTATTATTGTGAAAAACTTGAAAGTTCATACCTAACCATTATAATGCACATTCTTATTGATAAAGAAAGTAAAATAATGTTTGATGTGGTTTATATTATGTATTTTGTTCTTTGTAAAGGAACTAAAGTGAAATTCTTTCTTACCTGAAGTAAAAGAAATGTTTTCAGATGGACGATTTGCCAGACTCACCATGTTTGAAAGTTATGTGAATAAATGTTTTATTCAATGTCATTTAAAGCTTCGTGATATCTCATAAGAGTTTTATTTTCAAAATCGCGCATGTTCACAAAATTTTTGGACACATTGTGATTATTGCCACTCTCCATAAGGCCTGAGTTTGACATGGACATAAAATCCTGAATAAAATACCAAGGAACACGTTTCTATTTGCAGTGTTTCCATTGTAGGTGGAACGGCCGCCAGACAGAGAGGCTTTCTAGGATGCATTCGGTCTCTGCAGTTGAACGGGGTGGCCCTGGACCTGGAAGAAAGAGCCACAGTGACGCCAGGAGTGGAGCCTGGGTGTGCAGGACACTGCAGCACCTATGGACACTTGTGTCGCAATGGAGGGAGATGCAGAGAGAAACGCAGAGGGGTCGCCTGTGACTGTGCCTTCTCGGCATATGATGGGCCGTTCTGCTCCAATGGTAAGTGTGACCAAGGAGCAGGTTATAGGGCAAGTACATGAAACTTACATAATATGAAGAACGCTTATGGCATTTGATACTATACAGAAAGGATAAGATTGAATTATTTGAAATGGAATAATTTCTGTACCAAGTTCCTCTATGGAATTTAGAAGGGGTATGACTGTTTTTGAAAACTTAAGGCTATCAGTCCTCTCTGCATTTCTTTCTTAGAAGATCTCTGGGTTACCCCTAGCATCTGTTCAATGCTAATCCTCTCAAAATAATTTGGTTTTCACAACTCTGTCCTTGTACTGTTCTAATTTTGACATCAGTAAAGCATCATTGTTATTTTTGTTTTTAATTTTTAGAGACAACTTCTTGCTATTCAAGCCTCTCTGTTGCCCCGGCTGGACTTGAACTCCTAGGCTTGAGCAATCCTCTTACCCATTGTTCCTTCTGACAATGACTTGAAGTGATTCAAAAGGCCTTTATAGAAATGTCTTTTTTTATAAAACAAGCGTATTAACTAGGAGGGAGAAATCATATTTAACTAAATATTGACATGTCATTGACAGGATCACTCAGACACCTTGCTCTGTGATGTCTGACTCTCCTTAGAGGAGTGTAGTCGGCATCACACAGCTGCTGCTCAGGTACAGTCATATTTTGAAAAAAAGAAAAGGGCTGGGCGTGGTGGCTCACGCCTGTAATCCCAGCCCTTTAGGAGGCCGAGGCAGGCAGATCACGAGGTCAGGAATTCAAGACCAGCCTGGCCAACATGCTAAAACCCCGTCTCTACTAAAAATACAAATATTAGCCGGGCATCCCAGCTACTCGGGAAGCTGAGGCAGGAGAATTGCTTGAACCCAGGAGGCAGAGGTTGCAGTGAGCCGAGATTGCACCACTGCACTCCATCCTGGGCGACAGAGTGAGACTCCATGTTGGAAAAAAAAAGAAAAGAAAAAAGGGACTGATTTTAGTATTAAGTACCTTGCACTGACTTATTTAATATATTTATAATACTTTTATGAAACCTATTAGAATATTCAGTTATAAGAGGTAAAATATAATTGTGTTTTTAAGTGTCTCTGGGCTGTTACACATATTATTTTTAGCAGCAAAACAGGCTTTAATCACTATAAAAATTGTGTGACTTTCAAAAGAATTTTGAGAATTCATTATCTAGAAGTCATTTAAATTTTCAAAAGGTCTTGCATATGTCTTTTGTTAGTCCTGAAGATCTCTGTGCTAACAAATCACATAGCTCTGGTGCAAATCCAGAGCCCTTTTTATATCTGAAAGCCAACATCAGGAGTAATCACTCCTTCATGAGCACAAGTGCTGATTTCTAAAGCATTCCCAATCCACATTTGCTAAGTGAAATTTGAATGTTATTTTATAACCCAAAATTATCTTAAGCATAGACATTGTATTGTAAGTAAATGGAAAATGGTCCTCCAGTGGCTGGGGCATTTGTTATAGTTAGATTACTTAATCTAATAAGAATGATCTGGATTTTCAGTAAATTCTTTATATTTTATGGAAATGGAAAGAGTGTAGTAGTATTCCAAGACAATGATCATCTCCCAACATCTTTTTATTTACAGGTATATTTGGGGTGTGTGTGTATGTATGTATGTATGTGTATACTACAAACATTTTTGGAATTAACTTGATATAAAATTAAAATGTCAACCTTTCATAAAGTGTTTTAAGAGCAGCTGAAAGCCCTTCAACTTTTCTCTCTCAGAATACTGTAGACACCACTTTGGATTAGCCTTTATATCCAAACAGTAAATTTGAGAAACATCTTTGGCATAAAAGAACATTTCTAAATTCTCACCTTGACGGAGGGTTGATCTTCAAATCACCTTTTCTCTAGCTACTGCAGGAGCTCTGTTTCATGCTTCCTACAAAGCAAATCGATTTTTAAAGACGAGGTAAAATTCAAATAAAAAAACATGGTACTCTGGCATTTCCAGGCTGGCCACGTAAGGAGCTGTGTAAACCCTCTCTCATACGAAACAGGCATAACTGGTAAAAATTATTATTTTAAAAAACAACTATTGAAAGTCTCTAGAAAATGTCCTAAGGAAATACATCAAATGAAGAAACATTTATCAATCAGTAATAACAGTGAGAGCTTGAGGCATCTAAGCCAAGCCCCTCTCCCTGCACCTCCCCATCCCTAGCTCAGTGTGACGGAAGCTCCACTCTCTATGGATGTAGCCAAGAAGCCAAAGGTTTCCTCTCCACCCAGGCCCTACTCCAGAGACACTGCACTACCCAAGATTGGGCGCCGACATTTCTTATCATCCCCAGTTTTGTGGGACAGCAGCTCTGTCCACGCAGAAACAGCTGAGGAGTCTGGGGCTTCCTTCCTAAACCAACTCCTCCTTCCAGGACATACAGTCTTCAGGTGTGGCAGCTGGAAAACACTGTGTCCCAATTGCCCTCACTCCAGCTTGCTTGTAAGGAACTGTTTCTACACCAGGAGAGGCAAGGCAAGAAGTTAGCTTTCCCACCCTGCGCCCTACTTGTAAGCAACGGTTTTACTACAAAGGAGCAGCCACTGTCACTCCCTACAGCTTCAGAGCAGTGAGGCAGATTTAACCAAGAGGTAGAGGGAGGCCATGAAAATACACAGCTTGGTAGCCCTCCCCAGGTGAACTGATTTCTATTTGGAACAGACCATGGATAAGTTTAAGCATAGTCGTATGAAGATATTGGTAGTAAGCAATTAAGAGAATGCTGATAACTCGAAGAGAGTAATGAGTTAAACCAGGGAAGTTTAACAGAGAAAAGAAAAAAAGAATCAGCAAACTTGAAGCAAGATCAATAGAGATTATGTATCCTGAAGAATACAGAGAAAAAATAATGAAAAAAAACAGAGCATCATAGAAATATCAGACGTAACTAAGCACACCAACATATATGTAATTGAAAATACCAGGAGAGAGACAAAGGAACAGAAAAGTTATTTGAAAAATAATGGTTGAAAACATCCCCAAATTAATAAAAATCATGAATCTAAGATACAGAAGCTCAGTGAAATACAGATGACACAAAGAAGTTTATATCCAGACACATCTTATTAAAAACTTTGAAAGCCAAAGTCAAGAAGGAAATTTTAAAAGCAGTAGGAGAAAAATCATATATACAAGGAAATGCCAGGATCAACAGCTAACTTCTAATCTGAAAGAATGTAGGCCACAGGACAGTGAGGTAACATATTCAAAGAGATAAAACCATTGTCATCAAGAAACTTATACCCAGCAAAACCATTTTTCATGTTCAGTAGCACAGGATGACTATAGTTAACAATAATATATTGTATATTTCAAAATAACGAGAGGAGTGGAACTGGAATGTTCCTAACAAAAAGAAATAAATGTTTAAGGTGATGGATATCTCAGTTACCCTGATTTGATCATTACACATTGTTTGCTTGTATCAAAATATTACCTCTACCCCATAAATACGTACAACTATTAGGTATTCATAAAAACTAAAAACTTAAAAAGATAGTAAAATATATTCCTACTTACAACAAGTAGAGAGTTCACTGCTATCAGCCTGCATTAGAGGAAATAACAAAGAGCAGTCCTTCAGGCTGAAGGAACCAGACAATAATATGAATCTACACACAAAAAACAAATAGCACTAATAAAGGTAAGTGTACAGGTAATTATAAAATAAAGTATAATGTCATATTTCTTATCATTTTCAGTGCTTTTAAAAAGCAATGTATAAAACTATAATAGAAAATATACAAATATATAATGTATATATTTTCATTGTCGGGCCTATGGAAATATATTACCAAAAACGGCACAGAGGAGACAGATGGGAGCAAGACTGTCCTGAAATAAGGAATGACACCCAATGGTAACATGAGTCAGAGGAACAAAGAAAGAGAACCAGAAATGGTAAATAAGAGCGTTTATAGACAGTCTGTAAATACTTACTTGCTCTTTTTTTCTTTTCTCAGATTTTTTAAAAAGAGAATAAATTATGTAAAATAATAATGGGTTTGGTATGCATAAAAATAGTTCCAAAAGAGAATAAATAGAGCTATGTAGAAATAACTTTTCTAAATCTCACTTGTATTAAGTTAGTGTAAACCCGAAGCAGATTATTGATAAGATATGTATAATGCAAGCTTAGAGCAATCACTAAAGAAAATAAAACATTGTCGTGAAGTATATTAAAAGGCTTATATACCAAAACCTAGTAGGATTTATCCCACAATTTCAGGAGTGGTTCAACAAACGAAAATCAGTCAATGTATTACACAAGATTAATAGAACGAGGGGAAAAAAAACATGATTATCTTAATTGTTGCTGAAAAAAAATTTAACAAACTCCAGTAACCTTTCATGATTGAAAAAAAACAATCAATAAACTAGGAATAGAAGGGAACTTTCTCAATATGATAAAGGCCATATATCAAAAACCTACAACTAACATCATACTCAGTGGTGAAAGCTTCGTCCCTAAAATAAGAAACACAACAAGTATGCCCAGTTTTACCACCTCTATTTGTTATAGTACTGGAAGTTTCAGCTAAAGTCATTAAGCAAGAAGAAGAAATAAAAGGCATCCAAATTTGAATAGAAGGGCTATCTCTCTCTCTCTCAGATTACATTATCTTATATGTAGAAAACTCTTCAGAAAATAAAAACTGTTAAGAAAAAATAAATAAATTCAGCAAAGTTGTGGAATACAAAATTAACACCAAAAATTTGGTTGTATTTCTCTACACTAGCAATGAAAAATCTGAAAATGAGATTAAGGAAACAATTCATTTGCAATATCATCAAAAAGAGTAAAAAACTTAGAAATAAACTTAACCAAGAAAGTGAAAGACTTGGACACTGAAAACTGTAAAACGTTGTTGAAAGAGATGAAAGAAAGACATAAATAGATAGAAAGACATTCCATATTCATGAATTGGAAGACTTAATATTATTAAAATGACAATACAACCCAAAGCAATATGCAGATTTAATCTAATTCTTATCAAAATCCCCAGAGCACTTTTTGTACAAATGGAAAAGCCCATCCCAATATTTATATAAAATTTGAAAAAGCCCAGAATAGGCAAAACAATTTTACAAAAGAACAAAGTTGGAGAATTCACCCTTCTTGACTTCAAAACTCACTATAAACTGCATTATTCAAAACAGTGTGGCACTGAATGAGGATAAACCTGTAAATCAATGGAATAGAACCGAGAGGCCAGAAATAAACCTTCATACATACAGTCAATTGATGTTTAACATAGTCTTTGTCAAGATCACTCAATTGGAAAATAACAGTCTATTCAACATAAACATAGGAAAAGTGGGTATTCACATGCAAAGATTGAAGTTAGACCCTTACCAAAATTAACTCAAAATGAATCAAAGTTTTAAATCTAAAAGCTAAAACTAAAACAATTTTTAGGAGAAGATATATAGGCAGATCTTCATGATCTTGGATTTGGTAGTGGTTTTTTAAAGATCACACCAAAAGCACAGGCAACAACAACAAAAATAGATTATTTGGACTTTATCAAAATTAACAACTTCTGTGTATCAAAGAGCACTATCAAGAGAGTAAAAAGACAACCCACAGAATGTGATAAAATATTTGCAAATTATATCTGATCTAGAATATGTTAATAACTTCCACAACTTAACAACAAAGAGAAAAACAGTCTAACTGGACAAAGGATTTGATGAGACATTTCTCCAAAAAGATATACAGAGAGTCAATAATCACAAGGAAGGATGATACTCAACGTCTTTAGTTATTAAGGAAATGCAAACCAAAAGTATAATGAGCTGCCTCTTCAAACCTACTAGATTGACTATAAAAAAACAACAACAACAGAAAATAACAAGTTTGGGCAAGAACATAGAGAAATTGGAACTCCCTTTTGTTACTGATGGGAATGTAAATGCCACAGCCACTGTCGAAATTGATTTAGAGTTAACTCAACATAGTTAAACAGAACTACCTTTGAACCCAGCAATTCCACTTGTACAATTGAAAACAACTCAAGCAGATACTTGTATACAAATGTTCATAGTAGCACTAATCACAATAGTGGAAATAATACAAGTGTCCATCAACACATGAATTGATTTTAAAAAATGTAGTGTATGCATATACTGGTACAACACATGAATTGATTTAAAAAAATGTAGTGTATGCATATACTGGTATATGTTTAGCCATTAAAAGGAATGAGATTCCGATACATGATACAGCATTGATGAACCTAGAAGACATTATGCTAAGTGAAATAAGCCAGACACAAGAGGGCAGATATTATATGACTCTGTGTTTACTAGATATCAGTAGACAAATTTGTAGAGACAAAGTAGATTCAAGGATACCAGCAGCTGAGATGAGGGAGCAATGGAGAGTTATTGCTTAGTGAATACAGAGTTTATCTTTGGGGTGATGAAAAATATTGGAAATCAAAAGAGGTGATAATTGCACAACATTGTGAATTTAATTAATGCTACTAGATTTCACATTTTAAATGGTTAAGTGGCAAATTATATATTACATATATTTTACCCCAAAGTATAGTGAAATCAAGAAAGAAATTAAAATGTTACACTCCAAACTATGCACCAATACAAAATAATAAGTCAAGAACGAAAGTGAAAACAATGAAACATATAGAAAAAGAAAAAGAAAGTGGCAGATGTAAATCCAACTGTATCAGTAATAATATTAAACGTCATCGACTGAGTAATCCAATCAAAAGACAGATACTGTCAGAATGGATAATAAAAGAAATCTAACTAAGGCTGTTTAAGGAGATACAGTTTAGATTGAAACGGGTAATTTAGTTGAAAGTAAAAGGAGGGAAAACATGTACAATGCAAAGAGTAACCCTAGAGAGCTAAAGGGACTATAGTTAATATCACAAAAAATAAACTCTAAAACAAAAGGTGCTACTAGAAATAGAGAAACTTTTATAATGATAAAAAGTTAATTCCCTCAAAAAGATATAATGACTACAAATTTATAAGTAGTTAATAATATAGCCCCAAATTACATAAAGAATACCTGACAGAACTGAAAAGGGAAACAGACAAACCAGGAATAAGCTGGAGGATTCAACACTTCACTTTCAATAAAGGATAGAATAATTACTCAGAAGATTACCAAGAAAATAGAGTCGAAAAAGCTAACGCAATCATTCTAGCACACATCTGTAGAACACGCCACTTAACAATAGCAGAATGTATATTCTTCTCAAGTGTTCATGGAACATATTCTAGGTTAGACAACATGCTACCTGTAAATCAAACCTGAACACATTTAAAAGGATTGAAATCATATGAAGGGTCTTTTATAAACACAATGGGATGAAATTAATAATAGAAGGAAATTGTAGAATATCACAATATGTGGAAATTATACACTCCAAAATCAAAAGGGAAATTAGAAAAGGCTTTGAGATAAATGAAAGCAAAAATACAACATTTCTAAAACATATAGTAACACAGCTAAAGCAGGGTTTAGAGGGAATTTTAAAGCTGTAAACATCAATATTTAAAAAGAAAAATGGCTCCCAAAAAAAAACCTGACCTGCCACTGTAAGACACTGAAAAAAGAAGAGCAAACTAAATCTAATGTAAGGAGGAAGCAGGAAATAATAAGTAAAACAAGAGAAATTTCTCAAATGGATAATATAAAAGTGACAGAAAAAATTAACCAAACCAAAAGTCAGTCCTTTAAAATTGTTAACAAAATTGGCAAACCTTTAGTACAACTGACCAAGAATAAAAGAGATGATTCAGATTACTAGAAAGACATATGAAAGAGTGATATTACTACCAACCTTACAGAAAGAACATGGATTGCAAGGGAATATAAACAACTGTGTTGAAAAAAAATTACATAACTTAGATAAAATGGACAAATTTCTAGGATGACACTAACTACAAAATTAATGCAAACTACTACTACTCTTTCAAGAAGGAGGAGAAAATATAAATAGGCCTGTAACAATAAAAGGAGTGTCTTAATAATATTAAAATACCACACAAAGTAAAGCCCAGGTCCAGATGGTTTCAAACAATTGATGCTATCAACTATCAGAATATATCGACTATTTAAAAATCTATCAAGTATTTAAATAAAAAGTATTAATTCTTCAAAACTCTTCCAAAACATAAAAGAGAAAGGAGCATTTTTCAACTTATTCTGTAAGGTCAGTATTTCTCTAATACCAAAGCCAGACATAGATATATCAGTATATATATTTTAAATCTATAGACCAATATCATTTAAGCAGATAGATGTGAAAAGCCTAAACAGAATATTACCAAAGCAAATCCAGTCACATATAAAAATGACTATACATCAAGACAAAGTGGAAATGATCCCAGAAATGGAAAGTTGTTTTAACAGCTGAAAATCAATTAATATAATACACTATATCTAAGAAATAAAGGACAGAAACACATGAAAATCTCTACTGATGCAGAAAAGTCATTTGATAAAATCCAACATCCTTTCATGAATTTTTGTTTAATTTCAAGAAAGTAATTGTGGAAGATAACTTCCTCAATCTAACAAATGGCATTTTCGAAAAACTCATAGCTAAAATTATTGTATTTGATTATAAAGACTGAATGTTTTTTTCCTAAGATCAAGAACAAGACAAGAATGTATGCTCTCACTACTTCTGTTCAGCATTGTACTAGAGGTTCAGGCCAGGCTGATTAGGCAAGAAAATGAAAAAATAAAAAAGAAAGAAAAAAAGATCCAAATTAGAAAGGAAATAAAACTATCTCTATTTGAGATGGTGCGATTTTTTTATATAAAAAAATCCCAAAGAATCTACTTAAAACTATTAAAACTAAAACCAGGTTCAGCAAAATTGCAGAATACAAGAACAATATACAAAATAAATTGTATTTCTATACATTAGTTATGAATCATCTGAAAATAAAATCAATAAGAATTTTATTTACAGTAGCATCAAAAAGAATAACATACATAGCAATACATTTAACAAAAGAAATGGAAAACACACTGAAAACTATAAAGCATGGAAAGAAATTAAGGATAAATAAATGGAGAGATATTTCATGTCATGGATTGAATAATTAATATAAATAAAAGACCAGTGTTCTCTACATTAATATACAGATTCAGTACAGTTTGAGTCAATATCCCAGCTGGCTTCTTTCCTGAAATTGACAAGTTGATTTCATATGAAAATTTAAGTGATGCAGAATAGCCAAAACAATCTTGAAAAAGAAGAAATTTGATAGATTCACACTTCCCAATTACCAAACTTACTGCAAAGCAGTATATAACTGGCCTAAGACTAAACAGATAGCTCAGTGGGATAAAACTGAAATTCCAGATAGATACCTCACCATTTATGGTCAATGGATTTTACAAGAGTGCCAGGACAACCCAGTGGGAAGAAATAGTCTCTGAGACAACTGAATATACATGCACATGCAAATGAATGAAATTAGACTCCTATCTCACACATACATAAAAATGTACCAGGTAGACCTCGATGTAAGAACTATAAAACTCTTAAAACATGGGAGAATGAAAGAGTAGATAACCCATAGAATGGAAGAAATTATTGCAAATCATATATCTTAAAAGAGTCTAGTATTCAAATTATTTAAACAGCTTTTACAACTGAATAAGAAGCTGGGCGCGGTGGCTCACGCCTGTAATCCCAGCACTTTGGGAGGCCGAGGCGGGCAGATCATGAGGTCAGAGATGGAGACCATCCTGGCTAACACAGTGAAAATGCCATCTCTACTAAAAAAACAAAGAAATTAGCAGGGCGTGGTAGCAGGCTCCTGTAGTCCCAGCTAGTCAGGAGGCTGAGGCAGGAGAATGGCGTGAACCCGGGAGGCAGAGCTTGCAGTGAGCTGATTGCACCACTGCACTCCCACCTGGGTGACAGAGCAAGACTCCGCCTCAAAAAAAAAAAAAACAAAAAAACAACTGAATAAAAAGAAATTTAACCCAAGTAAATAGTAGGTAAAGCTTATAAATAGGTATTTCTTCAGCAAATGTGTGTGAATGGCCAATAAAATCATGAAAAAATAGTTGGCAACATTAGCCAGTAGAGAAACACAATCAAAGTCACAATGAAATACCTCTTCACACAGACAAGTGTAGCTGTAATTTGAAAGAAAGATAATAACAAATGTTGGTGAGGATGTGGAGATATTAAAACCCTCCTAATTGCTGTTTGGAATGTAAAATGGTATAGCTATTTTGGAAAAAAATATGGCAGTTCCTCAAAATCTTTTTTTTTTTTTCCTCAAAATCTTAAAGTTGTTGTTATCATAAGATTACACAGTTTTACTCCTAGGTATATATACCTAAGAAAAATAAAAACGTGTCCATAGAAAAACTTACACATGAATTTTCACGGAAGCATTATTTATAATAGTCAAAAAGTAGAAACAACCCAAATGTCTATCAACTGTTAAATAGATCCACAAAATGTGGCACATCCATTATTATTTACATCCAATGAAATATTATTCACCAATAAAAAAATAAAATTCTGATATATGCTACAAGATGGACGAACCTTGAAAATATCATGCTAAGTGAGAGGCCAGATTAAAAAGACCACACATTATATGATTCCACTGATATGAAATCTCCCGAATAGGAACCTCTGCAGAGACAGAAAGTAAATTAGTAGTTGCATAGGCTGGGATGTTGGAGAGAAACAGAGAATGACTGCTAGTGGATATGGAGGGTTTTGTACGAGGGAATAAGAAGGTCGGGAGGAGTGAAAATACTCTGAAATTGATTGTAGCAATGTTTGCACATGCCTGCGAATATACTAAAAGACATAGTATTTGACACTGTAATTGGGTGTATTACATGGCATATGGATTATATCTGAATAAAGATGTTTAAAAATGAATGATTTGGGAAAATATTGGAACCCAAAGATGAGATAAGTTACTTTTAAATTATGCATTTATTCTGGAGAATAAATCATATGTAAATATGAGATGAGGATGATTTGGAGAATTAAATAAAATCTCTATTAAATGTTAGTCAATTCTGAGTTATGAGTATATTGGAGTTTGCTACTTTTTCTTCAAACTGCAGTTTTTAAAAAAATTTTAAAAGTGAAAAATAAAAAAACAGGAAAACATTTCACTATTATTTTATCTCCCAGGATATTTAAGGTTTGGTCTCATTCTCCAAACGTACTTAACACAAGACTGTTAGACTTACATTTTGTTAACATAACAAAAATGTATTTATCATTTCAGAGATTTCCGCATATTTTCAAACTGGCTCCTCAATGACATATCATTTTCAAGAACATTACACTTTAAGTGAAAACTCCAGCTCCCTCGTTTCTTCGTTACACAGAGATGTAACATTGACCAGAGAAATGATCACGCTGAGCTTCCGAACCACACAAACTCCGAGCTTATTGCTGTATGTGAGCTCTTTCTATGAGGAATACCTTTCAGTTATCCTCGCCAACAATGGTGAATATCTTTTGTGTAAAGAAAAAGAGAACCCTGAATTAGAAAAATAGGACTGTAATGGCATGGGTCTTCTCAGCATTCAAACTACAAATGATGAAAGAAAACTGCATGCCTTCCAATGCCTTTGGTTTTTCAGTGCCTTCCTTAATGGTTATTATAAAAGCTAGCATTTCAAGATTAAATTAAGATGCTTTTCTCACATTACATGTTTGATAATTTTATGGAGTTGATATGCCATTATATTCTTGATAGGATGCCTTTAATAGTACATGATGACTCAAATTGGTTTTGCAGTTCATTTTGAAATAAGGTATCTAGATACATGACATACATTCCCTCCTCATTCTAAGCAAAATAGAGGAGCATTTATGTGGATGTTATAGTACAGCTATATAAAAGCCAATTCCTTTAAGCAACAGATAAGTACAGCTGTTCTCTATCTCATCAGTGACTGAAAAACTAGTTATATCACTTTTATAGAAGAAAAGTATAGTGGCAGCCTCTCAAACAGTGGTAATTGAGGCATTCCAAGGCTTTCACAGTTGAACAAGAAGACCAAGCTTTAAGTTTGTTAGATACACAGCACAAAAATTTAATGTCGGCCGGGCGCGGTGGCTCAAGCCTGTAATCCCAGCACTTTGGGAGGCCGAGACGGGCGGATCACGAGGTCAGGAGATCGAGACCATCCTGGCTAACACGGTGGAACCCCGTCTCTACTAAAAACACAAAAAAATAGCCGGGCGCGGTGGCGGCGCCTGTGGTCCCAGCTACTTGGGAGGCTGAGGCAGGAGAATGGCGTGAACCCGGGAGGCGGAGCTTGCAGTGAGTTGAGATCCGGCCACTGCACTCCAGCCTGGGCGACAGAGCGAGACTCCGTCTCAAAAAAAAAAAAAAAAAAAAAAAAAAAAATTTTTAATGTCTAGAAAAAAATCTACAAAATCTCTGATTAGGCCGGACGCGGTGGCTCACGCCTGTAATCCCAGCACTTTGGGAGGCCAAGGCGGGCGGATCATGAGGTCAGGAGATCGAGACCATCCTGGCTAACACTGTGAAACCCTGTCTCTACTAAAAATACAAAAAATTAGCCAGGCGTGGTGATGAGCGCCTGTAGTCCCAGCTACTTGGGACGCTGAGGCAGGAGAATGGCGTGAACCAGGGAGGTGAAGCTTGCAGTGAGCTGAGATCGCACCACTGCACTCCAGCTTAGGTGACAGAGAGAGACTCCACCTCAAGTGTGTGTGTATATATATATACATATCTGATTGACAGGATCTTAGTATAAGCTGCAAGAGAATTATAGATAATGAGGGTACATCTGTGTAGGAGAGGGGTATGTATATTAGATGATGTAGATATTTTGGAAACCTTGTCTCCTGACAAAACCTTTTCTCTTCCTCATTTTTGGATTATGGCAGGAGACTTAAAATAATTCTGGCTATAAAAAATCTTTATCCACATACCAGTAATACATTAAAATGAGTCTTATTAGAAGTTATAATTACAGGAACTGAATGTTGATACAATGTTGCATGGAGTTTCATCATTTCATAAAATAAATATCAAAGTCATAATGAATTTAGATCTGAGTTCTGAGCTCATATGCATAATTTAAACCTTTTCATTTAAAAATGAAGAGAGACTGCTTGTTAACAACACATTTAGTCTTGACTTTTAAAATAGCATCATTGGACCCAGAGTCTGGCACTGGAATAGCACTTAAGTAATTACTGTTCCAGGAAAGATGACTATTGGGTGCATCTAAATTGATGCTAAATAGATTCAAAAGTGCTGTAAGTAAATAACAATAAAAGTGCTCTAGAATCTGTATCAAGAGTTTTATAAAATACCACTTTAATTTTAAATGCCATTTATTTTTCTTTTTAGGAAGTTTGCAGATTAGGTACAAGCTAGATAGACATCAAAATCCTGATGCATTTGCCTTTGATTTTAAAAACATGGCTGATGGGCAACTTCACCAAGTGAAAATTAACAGAGAAGACGCAGTGGTCGTGGTAGAGGTAATCCCAAAAATTCAAAAGTCAGACTAACTAATATTATTATTTTGAGAACAAATAATCTGATGCAAAAATTTGATAATAGATATTAATAAAAGAGCAACCCATTCAGTGCTGCTCTTCCGTAAGTCAAGAAAAAGAAGCCAAATATGGCCAGGATCTGGGGGAGAGGAGGTGGTGGTCTATTCTGTATTGCTTTGTTTTGTTTGTTTAGCAATATAATTCTGTCAAAGGTATTATTAATATTTTACTATTTAAAATATCAAAATATCTTTGTTTTACTTTACTCAGTAGGGGAATGTTTTCTAGTTGATTATAGTGACTACTGGTGGAATCTATTCATTGATACTGCAGTGGGAACTTGCCTTATTCTGATTACAAAAGAACAAATACTTTAGCAACTTAAAAACACGGTTTAAAAGCACACAACATAGTCATTAAAATGGGAATAAGAAAATAGACCTGAGTCACAACAGACAAAGTAAATTACACATTGTCATCGGCATTGGAAGGAAAATATACTTTTAATCTGCACAGAGGACAACAATGCTTGGTTTTATGTTTGAAATTTTCTCCACAGAATGAGTACGTATTTAAGTTTAAAACAGCTGCTTCCATCTTTTTCATGGACTCTGCCCATTATAGATCCTTCCATTATGAAGAAGAGTAAAGCCAGCAAGTGGGTAGATCATAGATACAGTGGTAGCTGATGGCATCATAGGAATTGCTATAAAATAGCTTCCCCTTCTAAATGATTAATTATTTGAAGGTGGCTCCTTGAACTTTTGTAGTGATACTTGAAAGTGATTTATTTTCATCTTTCCTTTCCTCATCTTCCTTTGCTTCCTTATCATTAAAATTGTACTTTCTGTTGATGTTTGCTTCTCATGGGACATCTAATAGGTTAACCAGAGTGCAAAGAAACAAGTCATCTTGTCCTCAGGGACAGAATTCAACGCCGTCAAATCTCTCATATTGGGAAAGGTTTTAGGTAAGTAGAAGAAAGGGCTTTTTTCCAAAAAACGCAAGTGTCATGTCACAAACCCTGGCAGCATTCATCATGCTGAAAGAAGCTCCTTGTCTTACTTGAATAATAATTTCACAGTGAGTGACAATCAAGGTGCAAACTGTACTCTTGCCTGAGTGTACATATAATCATGAGTAAGTGCTGCCTGTGAGATGTGCAAGGGCGTTCCTGGAAAAATACCTCCACACTTAACCTCTCACTTGGCAATCATGCATAATGAATCACGGTATTTTTCTAACCCTTCTTGAAAAGTGAAATATTATCAAAGCTGACACTAAGTTCACAGATTATGTATGTATTAATCAACATCAACTCCAGAGACTGTCATTCAATGCTAAAACTACATTTGAGTTGAAAAAAAGAGAAAAAAACTGTTTATCTTATTACAGCAGATGAATACAGTTTTAATTCTGTCTCAAGCCCTGCTTTACCTGTTGTTTCCATCCTTTATGACTCTAGTATCTGACAGGAATGGGGAGACATATTCATAAATATCTATTACACAAGGTAGAAAGTTACAGTAATTGTCTATCATATTGTCTTTTATAACCTGTTACAAAAGCACAGTTAGCTTTACATTTAATAAAGGAACTGAGGAAAATAATCTTTTTTTAAAGAAAAATACCCATCTTATGTAAATCAATTAAGAAAATGAACTACACTTTAATATTAAGAGGATCAAAAAGTAGAATAATATTTATTATATACATCTTTGTTTCCTTCCAAAAAAAGGAGAACATGAAATTGAAGGTGTTAATGTTTTCATTCAAGGATGGTATATTCAAAGGCATGTAACTTATGGCATAAAAATCTACATTCAAATTCAGCAATGAAGTATATAGTAAGAAGCAACTGATCTCAGAAAATTATATTCATTTTGCCTGTCCTTGGAGGTAGAGATAATCATCAAAGATTAATAAAACACTTTATACTTTGAACAACTATATTTTAGGATTGGTTCTGCTATAAATTTTTTGCCACTCTCACATCATTTAGTAATTATACCAAAACTACACTTTTATATTTAAATTTGGAATTATATAGGAAGTGCTTTAACTTATAGTAAAATAGACCAACAAGTTGGCTAATAGAGAAGCCACTAATTTTACAAAGAAAGTTACTCAAAACACTCTGTTCTAAGTTATCAATATATTGATACTTGAACAGAGTGGCTGGGGTGGGGTGTCTGAGTGGAAAATTACAAAATAAGAGAGAGTAATTCTTGCCAAACTGACTTACCAGGATTCTTGGTGAAGCCAGGCCAGGGTAGTCAGATATCACCTGTCGGGTGAGGAGAGGGATGAGAAAGGTGGTGATTAGACATTGAGGGTGATCAGATATTGACGGTGGGAGATTTGGGTTAAAATCAGATTGGCAGGATTCTAGGTAAGCTGGCCGATGAAAGACCAAAGGTCAGGCTGGTTGAGCCGAGAGCTTAGAGTAGCCTGACCAACATCTGGTCATGGGGAGAGTCTTCGTCAATCCTGTCAAAGTTCTTTCTTGGAAAAAAATAAATTATGTAAAGATCCTTGAACTGGAAACAGAAAAATATAAGTGTAAGAGAAATTGTCATTCTGGTCAGGATCTAACTGTACTAGAGTAAAACCAAAGAAAGAAAGGTAAAAAGGTAAAAGTGAGAGAAGAAAGAAAGAAGAATTTCCCAAGCCTCCCATTTAGGGAAGATCTGTTGTGGGGACCCCGCGGTGGGGTGGGAGGGTTGGGAGAAAGAACCCGTGCAATCGATCACCTCACTATTGGGAGTCGGGGAAAGTTGGAAAAAGAGGATCTTGTTTTCATGTAACCGTGTAAAGGAATAATTTTGATTGTGAGGGCTGGGGAAGTTGAGCTCTCAAACTCACAAAAGGGAAAGCAGGAAATAAGAAGAAAACGATTAAACCAGCAAAATAAAAGGAAAAAAGATGAAACAATCATGCAAAGTAAATAGTGTAAGATAAAAAAGAATAAAATCAGATATAGTGGTTATTACTCTAAAGACGAATGGACTAAATTCTGTCAAACGAGGTTTAAAAATAACAGTTAAATGCTCTTACAATATTGAACATGAAGGGGCCTGCCAAAACCCAGCAGGCAACAGCTGATACATTTAAGAAATGCAGCACTACTTTCAGATAAGATTGAATTTAAGATTGGAATAGAATCGAATCTTAAATGAGATAAAGAGGGATATTATCTGATGACAAAAGATAGTTTATTTAGATAATATGAAAGTCATCATACAAAATAGCAACTATAATATGATATAATAAGCAAAACCAGAAAGGATTTGCAGAGCTCTGCCCTCATCTCCAAGAGTCGTTTTTCTGTAATCTCCGGATTATTGGCTGAGTCCCATTAAAATTTTATTTTAGTGCTATATTTTAAAAATTAAATGGCAGAGGATTTCTTAAATGTATGCCATGTAACTGCTTTCCTATGAAGCTCTGGTACTTGCAGAGAGCCAGCCATCTGGACTTGAACAAATCTGTTATCATAACCCTGACAATGGAAATAGTTGCCAAAAGTAAAGATTCAGGGTGACCTCTCCTGGAGTGAAGGAACAAGGGGTTTGGAGGGACTTTCGAGGGTCGCTGTCTTGCAAATGCGGGGTGCCCCTGCGCCCCATCTCCGCCGCTGCGCCCTAACTGTGTGTCCCCCTTCTGTCCTCAGAGGCCGCCGGCGCGGACCCGGACACACGGCGGGCAGCGGCGAGCGGCTTCACTGGCTGCCTCTCAGCGGTGCGCTTTGGCCGCGCTGCTCCCCTGAAGGCGGCGCTGCGCCCCAGCGGCCCCTCCCGGGTCACCGTGCGCGGCCACGTGGCCCCAGTGACCCGCTGCGCGGCGGGGGCGGCGTCCGGCTCCCCGGCTCGGGAACTGGCTCCCCGACTCGCAGGGGGCGCAGGTGTGTGGCCTTCCACCCCAGCGCACCCGAAACTGCGCTTCTCTCAAATGTTTGTGAATTTCTCAAAAGCCTTCTTTTCTCTGTCTCTGTCATCCTCCCTTTTTTCCTTTTTTAAAATATATTTTTGTGATGTTCTTATTTTAATTCACTTTTAATTGGCAAAAGTTGATATGTGTGAATTGTGGCGTGATTAAATCAAGCTAATAAACATCTTTCTCCCTTTCCCTGTTGTAGGTCGTTCTGGACCAGCGGATGAGGGAGAGCCCTTGGTTAATGCAGACAGAAGAGACTCTGCGGTCATCGGAGGTAACAAGGCCCTGAATGACCTGTTGTTTGTCATTATCGCTTTAGATACTGATGCATTACTTAGCACAATGGGAAATATATGTAAGAATCAACGCTCAATGGTGAGGCCACAGGGGTGCTATGTATTGCTTTGTGCTTTTCTGTTTTTTGTTTTTTTCTATTTGAGACAGGAGTCTCCCGCTGTCACCCAGGCTGGAGTGCAGTGGCGAGATCGCCATTCCCTGCAACCTCCGCCTACCGGGTTCAAGCGATTCTCCTGCCTCAGCCTCCCGAGTAGTTAGGATGACAGGCGTGCGCCACTATGAGTGGCGAATTGTTGTGTTTTTGGTAGAGACAGGGTTTCTCCATATTGGCCGTGCTGGTCTCGAACTCCTGGCCTCAAGTGATCTGCCCATCTCAGCATCCCAAAGTGCTGAGAGCAAAAGCATGGCCACCGTGCCCGGCCTTC
Organism: Papio anubis; assembly: GCF_008728515.1. Taxonomy (NCBI): domain Eukaryota; kingdom Metazoa; phylum Chordata; class Mammalia; order Primates; family Cercopithecidae; genus Papio; species Papio anubis. Next base: position 2,456,556 of record NC_044988.1, read on the forward strand.
GTTGATTTTCTGAGGCAGTATCTGCTGATTTCAGCTTCCCTGGGGATGCTCAGTGTGTAAGAATTCTGCTGGAACAATTTTTTTTGAAGAACAGTTACAAAACTAATAATGAATTTGAAAATAGCTGTATTCCCTAGGACATATGGGATATTTGTCAAGGTAATGGCAACTGCTGGACGGACCTGAAGTAATTATGTTCAAAGCAATGGAAACCTCAGCTAATTATCAGAGCACACACTTTATGGTACTTTCCTTTAATGACAAATGGCATGATTTAGATACTCCCATAACAATGTTTCACTTATTTAAGAAGTTTTAAATGCACACATTATTTAAAATGCATTATTATTTTAAAGTGTACAATTCCCTGTCATTAAGGACATTTACAGCAGTAGCCATTGTATGTTACACTTTTAATCATACTTTGGAAAGAACTAATCTAATAGGCTAAGAATGTTTTGTGGTTATTTTTAACTGAAGAAAAGTAAAATTAAGCACAGTTTAAAAGTATGTTTAGGCAATGAAAACTTTTTTTCTAAAATATAATTTATTTAGAACTGGTGCAAAAAATAAGCATTCACCTTTCCTTGTTAATTAACGAGTGAATTATTGAAAGTTTTTTTTTTTTTGAGATGGAGTCTTGCTTTGTTGCCCAGGCTGGAGTGCAGTGGCGTGATCTTGGCTCACTGTAAGCTCCACCTCCCGGGTTCACGCCATTCTCCTGACTCAGCCTCCCGAGTAGCTGGGACTACAGGTGCCCGCCACCACGTCCGGCTAATTTTTTGTATTTTTAGTAGAGACGGGGTTTCACCGTGTTAGCCAGGATGGTCTCGATCTCCTGACCTCGTGATCTGCCTGCCTTAGCCTCCTAAAGTGCTGGGATTACAGGTGTGAGCCACCACGCCCGGCCGAATTATTGCAATGTTGATTGTATTCTTATTCTGCAGAATCTCTATAACACATACAAAAGTAAGCTAGGTGTGTTTGTTTCCTCCAAAATGACAGAAAACAGTTTCGACACAATAAAGTTCTGACTAAATTTGAGTTGGGGATATTTACATTTCCATCACTATCTCAATTCTTTTTCTCTTAGAAATCAGTAAGGTGTAAATTAAAAATACATGACCTGGTGAACAAAAACTGTTTTTAAAGTTTCCAGTGGGAATGTGGTCAATAATGCATATCTAAAAGGTATACTTGCGTGTTCAATTTTAAATACAATCCAATCCTAAATCAATCCTGCCTTTTTTAGGAGATTTTTTTCATTGCAATGCAAATGCAATTTCAACATGCCGAACATTTTCAGACTAGGTTTCCAAGGCCTACAGACATTTACACAATGTCAGGGATAGTGCCCAGCTTTTGGTGATAAGGAAATGGGCAAGTTGATAATAGAACCAGCTCTTATCTTTGGAATTGTATTATATTGCTTGTGGTCAAGTATCACTGGCAAGATTGACTGAGTAAATGTAGAGAAACATCTTAGCAGTGTTCCCTTCCCCTGATAAATTCTTACTTGGTTTCTGAAGGAGGGGATGAAAAGGAGTCTGGAAGGCTTCCCCTGGGCTTTCCCAAAGGCAGTTTGCATTTTCTAATATGGACTGGCTGAAGGTATAAATTAATATTTTTGTGAAGTACTTTAAATGTACTATGTAGGCAGTAAAAACATGGGGGAGGAAATATAATTTCTCCTCATCACTCATAAGTTTGTAGTTGGGACAGACCTCCGATTAACAAGAGAAAAACAAGCAAGTTGACTAAGGCACGCAGCCCACAGCATGTGGGAGAAACCTCAGTGAAAGTCAAAGCGCGGTGGCTTAGAACTCTGGCTCATCTTCAACAGTACATTCGTGGAGAAATGACAGGACAATGGAAAGCAATTTTAGGCTTCCAAAGGCGAGAAACCATGGGAAGATAAATATATGGGAAGAAACTAATGGAGTAAGTGTGTTTGTACATGCTTCTGCTGACATCCCTGAGCTGGTAAGAATGGTCTCCGGTAAAAGAGAATTTACATCCTGTCTTTAGGTGAAAGGAGGGGCGGATCTAGAGAGCTCTTCCTCCATTGGCTGCTTCTTAATTGCCTTTACCTCAAAATATTTGTCAAAAAGGCATATTTGGGGGTGACATATTCTGATTACCTTCAGAAGCTTGTCTTTATATGTATTTATTTCTTTTAGCATAGATTTTACTTTCATTTGTCACTAATATGATTGCTTCAGTAAACAGCATTCTGTGGCATGGCTTCATGCTTTAGCACGCTGGCTCTGAATTAAAGCCTGGAACAATTTGTAAAGATACTGATATCCAGGCCTTCCATTCATTTCTTCTGATTTACTGACTTAGTGTGCAGCTAGAGTCGAGAATCATGGGCACTGCTAATGGATTCAATATTTTAAAACATTTCACCCACCTGTTTCAAATAATCCACATTCCAGGTAAAAAAATAATAATAAATCTGCCTCCATTATTTTTGGTAATAGGGATTGATTACCTATATGCTACACTACTGCGTTTCAAAAGTATAGCATCATAAAAGTATTTGAAAACAATTTTATTAAAATGTACCCATTTCACTGTACTAACAATAACATTTAATGATCTATGATGATGCTAAACACGCTATACTTTTTAAATGATTTAAAATTTCCCACTTGTTAACTGAAGGATGCACGTGATCTTAGAGACATGTGTGTCTTTCTTCTTTTAAATCTGAAAGCATTATCTGAAACCCAATCATCATATACCTATAGGGGAAAAGCCTAACACAGCCACATCCAAAAGTCACAGTAGCTCAGAAGTATGCTAAATGTCATAAAATTACTTGGCGTTAGCATTTCTGAGTTTTGATGTTTTCAGTTTATAATATAATAGATGGTTGGTTTATTTTAACCAAACTTAAAAAGCAATGATGTCTTCAAAGCCTCTGATTGGAGCAAAAATCACCATTTATATTCTGACATTGAGGCCAGGCACGGTAACTCACACTTGTAATCCCAACAATTTGGGAGGCCAAGGTGAGAGGATCAGTTTAGCCCAGGAGTTCAAGACCAGCCCGGGCAACATAGCATCTCAACATAGCATCTCTACAACACCCCATCTCTACAAAGAATAATTGTTTTTAAAAAAAAAAAAAAAAAGTAGCTGAACGTGGTGAAGTGGCCTATAGTCTCAGCTACTTGGGAGGGTCGAGGCTACAGTTAGCTATGCCACTGCACTCCAGCGTGGGTGACAGAGTGAGACCCTCTCTCTAAAAAGAAAAAAGAAAAAGAAAAAAATTCTGATGTTTTATTTTTTCTTTTCCCTCCCTAGGCGTGATAGCAGTTGTGATATTTATTTTGCTTTGCATCACTGCCATAGCCATACGCATCTATCAACAGAGAAAGTTACGCAAAGAAAATGAGTCAAAAGTCTCAAAAAAAGAAGAGTGCTAAGACAGCTCTAAACAGTGAGCTCTATGTGCAAAACACAGTCCATGAAAGCCAGAAAGAGTGAGTCTTCTGATTGGCAGCTGTGGCTGTCTCTGTCACCGCGACTGTGGACTTGCCTGCTGTTGCCATCAGGGTGCACACAGTGGGTGCAGTGCTATCACCTGGCTGAAGACCTGCAGCCTCAGAGCCTCTGGGAGGCCCCTTTCTCCCTCCGTGAAACACAGTCCTCTGTCAATTTCCGAACGAACGGTGAATTAGGTGTGGCCATTCATCACTGTTCAGTAGCTTCCCCATTCAAAGACTCTCTTCTAAAACTGCAGTTGGATCTGTGTTAATAATTGTGGGGTTTTAGATGAGAAAATGATTATAAAGCTGTGACCCTACTTTATTTTTTAAAAATGACAGAACTTTTGTTCAGATGTAAAAGACAAAATTGCACTTTGTTAATGTAAAATGCATTTGTAAAATGCTTTTTGTTACTTGAAAACATATCTGGGATCCCTTTTTTTGGTCCTCTGCTGATGTTTATAAAACAGGAAATGCTTCTTAGTTTACCTTCACTGGCTTTTCCATAGTCCTGGAATCCAGAGCCAAGTGGCCTACCCAAAATTTACAGCCCTTTTCTTCCCCCATATGATGGTTAATACAACACAGTAGAAGCCTGGAAATACTACCATTATTTTTGGTGTATTGCTTTTTCTAATTGACTGTTTTTAATCATTTTGATAAATTTTAATGTTGAAATTAATATTGAATGTTAGCTATGAAATTTTAGTATTGAATTTTGTAATGGAACAGAAAATTGGTAGGTAACAAGATGCAAGAGGATGTCAATACAAGATTGTCTGCCTATTTTTCTTTGTAATTTGTAACTACAGTTTTTGTAAATTGTGATTATGTTTTTAACTAAATTTACAACCAGATATAAACACTACTTCTTACACAGAGTTATCCTTTATTTGTGTCATTAATACCTGAATGAAACATCATCCTAAACTTATTTCCCCAAAATATTGAGAAGTCATAGCTGTTTTTCTCTATCATTCATTTCTCTTTTTCTAAAAGTTGTTACTGATATGCCTTTAATTTCCTGTGACTCTATTATGTTGTACAGAACATCTTTTCAATTTATTAAAAAAAAATAGCTTAACTGAAGATCACTAATTCCTTTTCTAAATTTTGAACTGCTCTAGGTATAAATATCATTGTGTATTATCATCTCATCTAATCGCTTTTGGAATGTAAACTGAAAGCTGTTCACTCCAAGAAAAGTTAGCATTTATATGATGCTTATTAAATCTGCCATTCTGATCACAGGTTTATGACCATGGGGCCAAATTTCCATAGATTACCCAAAGTTGAATATATGCTATTAACTGGAACATGTCTCATTAAGGTTTACATACACACTAAGACAGCAAAGGATTGGAATTAACGTTATGGAGACAGTTCCAAGGACTAATATTGAAGCAGTGGTTATTTGATAATGCATGGAACCACCATTTGGATTCAATAAACCAATTATATAAAAGCAATGATGCTACGGTCTTCATATTCCACATACCACCTGCCTACCAGGGACTAATGAGATGGTATATTTCTTCCACATCAGGGCAAGTTGAAAATATACTGATTCAGCATTACTATAACATAAATGAATTTCCATCTTCTCATTTGTGTTGTTTTTGAAAGAATGAATACACTGTCTTAAATCCGCTCTTAACAAATGATCTCTTCTCAGAATACTACATCTGTATTGAAAGTACAGACAGCCCATTGCTCACTGCACTTTTTGCAAGACAGCAAAACGGATGCATCAAATTATATTGATACATCATCACCATCAATCTTTTGTACTGATTTTCAGACTTCATCATATTTGAAAGTAAACTCATTTTTAAATAAAATAAAAAATATTTTAGGGAATGCTCTATAAAATTAAAATTACAAAATTATATGCTTTTTAAATTTATGCAAAAATGTGCAGACAAATGTATTCTGTATTGGTTTATGCATTACTTTACCCTTCTTGTATATTTTGAGATTATTAAGATTTGTTGACCTTTTTTGATTTGATATTTATCATCTGTTAAACTTTTTATTTTAAATTATTAAACGCAAAGTGCAAGAAAAAGAGATAAATATTTACTGATTGCTAGATGTAAAAATATCTCTGAATGTATATATTTAAACTTCTGCCAGAGAGCAACCATCTAACAGTCAACTTACTAAAATCTAAAGTACTTTTTATTGTTGCAGAGAACTTAGTCTTTAAATGTTATTTAGATATGTAGATGCTAGTTGCAAGTAACACCTTTTTGTAATATAAAAGTAAAAGCGTAATAATTTCCCAAATTTTGTCTTCAAATTAAAAAAGAAAATAACGTATAATTGCCATTCTTCATTTGAGAAAGCTGAAGATTCTGATGCTTAAAAACTTCAAAATTCTAATATTAAAAATAGAGTAGTTAATGTGACATTGAAGGCTTATCTCTATAAAAGAGTGACACTGGTGAGTAGTATTATCTCAATATTTTTGTCCAAATTCACCTTAGGAAATCACTGTAAATCTTGATTGTTTCCTAAGAGTAATTATTACGGCATAAACTTAACATACTTTGATAGTAGTTAGTACTGGTACATGATATATTCTACCCCGTGTCTGTATTACTGTGAAAGATCATAGTAAATTTAACATATTTTCATCCAGACTGTGTATGATCTTTCATTGTAATAGAGACTGGAGTGGAATAAGTCATGTATTAACATATAAGATTTTTTATTTATTATTTATTTATTATTATTTTTTTTTTTTGAGACGGAGTCTCGCTCTGTTGCCCAGGCTGGAGTGCAGTGGCCGGATCTCAGCTCACTGCAAGTTCCGCCTCCTGGGTTTAGGCCATTCTCCTGCCCCAGCCTCCCGAGTAGCTGGGACTACAGCCGCCCGCCACCTCGCCCAGCTAGTTTTTTTTTTTTTTTTTTAGTAGAGACGGGGTTTCACCATGTTAGCCAGGGTGGTCTCGAGCTCCTGAACTCGTGATCCGCCCATCTCGGCCTCCCAAAGTGCTGGGATTACAGGCTTGAGCCACCGCGCCCGGCCTACATACAAGATTTTTTTTAACCTGCTCCCTCAGTTTTATAGATGAGACAAAGATAAGGTTGTAAGAGTTAATTTCTTCAAGTAGACAGTACTAGGAAGTTGTCATGCTTGGACTAAACTCCTGACACTTCTCTCTCTTAACTTCAATCCATAGAGAAGCCCACCTTCCTGCCTTCCCAGTATTATTTAGCAGAGGAGAAAATCATACTAGGCTATTTGATACTCTGTTTGCCTAGACTGACCAATAATTCTGGATCTTTGGACACATCGTCTCTGAAAGAATATTTGATGGGAAATCTTTTCTTATTTTTTTGTACATACTAGGTGTATATATTTATGGAGTACATGAAATGTTTTGATACAGGCATGCACTGTGAAATAAACACATCATGGAGAATGGGGAATATCCATCCCCTCAACATTTATCCTTTGTGATACAAACACTCTAATTACACTCTTTAAGTTATCTTAAAATATGCAATTAAGTTTGTATTGACTATAGTCACCCTATTGTGCTATCATATAGTAAGTCTTACTCATTCTTTCTAGTTCTGTTTGTTTTTAAACCCATTAACCTATCCCCACCTCTGCCCCACCATTATCCCAGCTGTCTACCACTTTTTTCAGCCTCTACTAACCATCCTTCTACTCTGTGTATCCATGAGTTCCATTGTTTTGATTTTTAGATCCCATAAATAAATGAGAACATGCAATGTTGGTCTTTCTATGCCTGGCCTAGTTCACTTAACATAATGATCTCCAGTTCCATCCATGTTGCAAGTGACAGGATCTCATTCTCTTTTATGGCTGAATAGTACTCCATTGTGTATGTGAACCACATTTTCTTTATCCATTCATCTGTTGATGAACACTTAGGGTGCTTCCAAATCTTAGCTGTTATAAAAAGTATTGCAACAAATAAAAGAGTGCAGATGGAAAACTGATTTTCATGGCTTTTTTTCTTTAATAAAACATTCATTTCTTCATATGCAACTGGAAGGCAAATAAATGCTCTATTAGTTTATTCTTGAATCCATACGTGAGGTTATAATAAATGGATTATTAAAATATACTTGAAGTTGGGGAAGAATGATATGGACACATTTTAAATCAAAACGTGATGAATTGGTTGTTTAACCTTCTACCTCATTGGCCAATCTGGGGCAAGATGAAAGTATTTGTAAACACTGTTTTGGCAATTAAGTGTAAAGAGAGAACCAATTTTTTAATTAAAAAATCGAATTCCACGAATTATAGAGCTTTTCTATTGGTAAAGACATTAAATATCATGGAGTCCAAGGCTTTCCTTCTCCTTCACATCACTCCTAATGGATGTAGCTCAGGCTAAGCGCATTGCTGATGCGTTGTCAGAACAGCCACTTAGGGTTTCAGTTGGTATACTTGAGTGCAAATGTGAATAATGTTTAAGAAGGTTACATAAAGTTGCCATTACTAGGAGTAGTAGCAGAATTTATTATGGATTAATCATATCGTCGGGAAAATGTATTGAAGAACTACTTCCTGTGGTATTTTTTAACAAACTGATAACATAGTTTATTGCCTATAGGTTGAGGATTATGAACTAAAATTATATCTTTGCATTTTATTGTGCCATTATATACTTTAAAATGTGAGGTTCACATTGTTGCATTTGCTCTGCGAATAAAAATGTCTAAACTCATAAGATGAACTTTTAGATTTTGCAATATGAAAATTTCTAACTTAGCTAGTTTGTGATGGTACCTAAACATTTAAGAAAGCCCTTAAAATAGAAGCTCTGTGGCTGCACAAGCACTTTGTATGACTCATACCACATTTTAACTCCTTAAGCAAGCCAGTGAGGTAAATCATATCATTATCCTTATTCTTGCAGATTTCACAAAGGCCTTCACTGCTTTGATAAAATGTTACACAGATAATTACTGACAAAAATGGGTTAGAATGCAGGTCCTGACATTTCTAGTTCCTGACCAATTCTACAGGTTGCCCTGCTCCCATAATATGCTCCAGTCTACAATGTTCATCTTAGTCTGCAGTGAGTAAACAAAATTGATAGCTGAATTTTCTTCTTGTTCCAAATCTTTAGGATATTATTTATATACATTATTTACATACATATGTATGTGTATGTGTGTTTATACTTACATATATATATTTTTTCTTATTTTACTTCTGGATAAGATGGAGTAATAGGGAGCATATTTACCCTCTAACCCTCCTGCATGTAACAACCTCAAACCAGACAAAATATATGAAACAATGGTTTTCAGTACACTGGACATCAGGCACGGAATGTAATCCCTGAAGGATGGGAAACAAATAAGATGTGTGCTGTGAGTATCCCAGCTTACAACCTGAGAGAATTTGAGACAGCAGTGCGACAATGGAGATAGCTTAAGGAAGCCTAGCAGGTGTCTGAGTGGAGTAGCTGTTGCTGAGAGTTCAGGTACACGAAGGTGGCTAGAGATTGCAGGAGAAAGTACCAGCGAGGAAGGAGCTGCACTTGGAGAAAATTTTGCAAAGCTGGAGGGGGTCGCCCTTCAGTGTGTAACAAAGTGCATGAAACCACCTGAAGCAAGGGAAAGAAATGCTCAAAAGAATTACAGCAGCATTTATCAACCTTTAAAAAATTATTATTGACCTCCTTAAGGAATCTTTTTAAACATCTTCTTTTCTAGTCACCGCTCTATTATTATTATTATTATTTTTTTTTTTTTTTTTTTTTTGAGGTGGAGTCTTATTCTGTCACCCAGGCTGGAGTGCAGTGGTGCGATCTCGGCTCACTGGTCTAGGTTTTTCTATTGCTGGGTCATTTTAGATTAATTGATGTTTATCCTTATTATAGGTCCTATTTTTCTGCCTCTTCACACAATAGAGTATTGGTGATCTGTGGGACAACTTCAGTTGACTAATCTGTGTGTAATTGGAGTTCTCAAAGGAGAAAAGAGAGTGGATGGATAGAAAAAATATTTTTAAAAAATTAATAGGTGAGCATTTTCCATATTTGATGCAAACTATAAACCCACAGACCCAGTAAGCTCAACAACCCCAAGTTGGGGTACTATTAAGAAAACCACATCACAACACATCAAAAGCAAATGGATCAAAACTCAGAGTGGTAAAGAGAAAAAGACCAGTCTGCCACAGAGAACAAAAACAAGGATGATACCAGACTTCTTTTTGGAAGCAATGCAAGGGGAAGGGCAGTGGAGCAACGTCTTTCATGCTTCCAGTGAAACACCTTCCAACCAAAAGCAGAAAACTGCCTCTCCCAGGTTTCTATACCCAGCAAAACCGTCTTTCGAGAAAGGATGAAATAAAGATATTTTTCAGACATACAAAAGTTAAAAGTAATTTATTACCAGCAAACCTGGACTATGAGAACATTGTAAAAGCCTTTCAGGAAGAAAGAAAATAAAGAATATCTTGGTGCAGATAGAAACATGGATCCACACAAAGAAATGAAGAGCACTGGCAATAGTAACACCATCAGTAAATACACAATACCTGCCCTTATTACCTAAATATCTTTAAAAGACAATGGGCTGTTTAGAAATAATATCAGTGTCATGTGAGTTCTGCAGCATGAGTAAAAAAGTAAAATATGTAACAATGATAGCCTAGAGAGACTAAATGGAAATATAGTTTGTAAGATTCTTAGACTGTGCATACAGTCATATAATGTCTATTAAAAGTTGGCTATTACAAGATATCTTTAAGTTAAAACATCTGTATACTATAATCCCTAAAGCAAATGCTAGAGTAACAAAAACAGTGATAACTAATATTACATCAATAAAAAGTATTCGATGAAATAGAATAATTTTTTAAATGCTTGAAAGTAGACAAAAAAGATGAAAAAGAGGACAAAGAACAAGTGGAGCAAATAGAAAACAAATAGCAAGATATAATACAAAAATTTGATAAATTTGACCTTAAAATTAACAACTCTTAAAATACATTGTTAAGAGAATAAGAGTCAAGCTACAGACTGGGAGAAGATATTTGCAACACTTTATTTGAACACTGTAAGTTTTTTTCAGAATATAGTTCACAAAGAACTCTTAACTCAATAATTAAAAAGCAAAAATAAAAAAGGAAAATAATGTAAGAAAAAATGACGGCTGGGCGCAGTGGCTCATGCCTTAATCCCACCACTTTGGGAGGCCAACGCAGGCGGATCATGATGTCAGGAGATCAAGACTATCCTGGCTAACATGGTGAAACCCCGTCTCTACTAAAAATACAAAAAACTAGCCGGGTGAGGTGGCGGGCGCCTGTAGTCCCAGCTACTCGGGAGGCTGAGGCAGGAGAATGGCAGGAACCCGGGAGGCAGAGCTTGCAGTGACCCGAGATCGCGCCACTGCACTCCAGCCTGGGCGACAGAGCGAGACTCTGTCTCAAAAATAAAAAATAAAAAATAAAGAAAAGAAAAAATGACAGAGCTATGCCAATGGACAAAAAGCACACAAAAATGCTCAATATCGTTTTGTCATTGAGGAAATGCAAATTAAAACCACAGTGAGTTATTCTGCCCACAAAAATGGTTATGATTAAAAATATTGTCAGTACCACGTGTTGTTGAGAATATGGAGCAATTATAACTCTCATACATTATTGTTGGAATGTAAAATGCTACAACCACTTAGGAAAAACAGTTTAACATTGTTTTATACAATTAAGCATACGTGAAACCTATGACCCAACAATTCCAATCCTAGGTTGAAAAGAAATGAAAACTTATGCTCATCATAAGACTTACACAAGAGTGTTTACAGCATCTTTACTTATAATATCCCCAAACTGTAAACTGCCTAAAAGACCTTCAACAAGAAAATGGACAATTTATGTTGTATTCATAATGAAATACTCTTCAGCTATAAAATGGACAAAACTACTGGTAACTGCAACAAACATGGCTGAAGCTAAGAAACCTTGTGTTCAATGAATAAATCTAGACACCAGAGAGTACACTCTGAAGTCCCAGAACAAGCAAAACTAAGATAGAGCAGTAGAAATCGTACCAGCGGTTACCCGGGATGAGGTAGGATGGGAGTTGACCGCGCAGGAACACAAGGGAGGTCTCTGCAGTGAATGTTGTCTTGACTGACTGTGGTTACATTGGTGTGGACATTTGTCAAAACTCTTTGAATTTCCTATTTGGAATTTGTATATATGTACATAAATTATACTTCAATAAATATGTATGTGTATGTATATATGTGTATATAAAATACATTTTGATATGTCGTGATGTCTATCACTTCACAGCATATTACATTTCTATCACACCATATTATATTTACATAATGGAAAAAGATGAAAAGGATGCTGTATTTTGGGGAGATCACAAGAGATTATCACCTTTATTTTTTATACAAATATGTATAAATCTTTCACAGTACAATACAAATGTCAAAATGTGGTATTTTCACTGCTCTATAAATTCTTATATGTTCTATGTATGTAATAAATGTTAAAAACTGTTACTATGTTGTATATGTTTATTTGTTCTGTGTGTTTATATGTTCACTGTTCTACACATTCTCATATATTGTATACTATACAATCAAGTGATGAGCTGCTCAGTAAATAACTGCTGAACACTCTGCATCCCTCATCATGTCAAGCATTTCCATCCTTTTCCCTGTAGTCTTCCCCAGTAGACATCTGACTTGCCAATTACATTTTCATCCATCATTCTGGAGAAACCTGGAGAAACAGCTAGACACAGGGGACATATTCCTATACCTTGCTCATTGTGCCTTGGAATTATACATATTGAAATATTGTAAAGATATGCTTCATTTTTATCAACATGGCTATGTGAAATTAGATATCAACTCTACCTCACTTCCAACTTTTAGGAGGAATCCAGATAGTTTATTAGAAAATAGAAGTGCAAAAATGTTTGCTGCTTCTCAGACCATAGCCTGAGATTAGGAATACTAAAAAAAAAAAAAAAAAAAAAAAAAAGCAGACAGAAGAGGCCCAAGTCTCTCCCAGCTCCTGGGATGCATGGAAGCAGCAGCTGTGATGTCATATTGAGGCAAAAGTGCTTGTTACAGTTCCATGATCAGAAGCAGTAAGAACTTGAGGTAGGGTGCACCTAAAACTGAGAACGAGGGAAAGCTGAAGTGGGAAGTGTCAACAGGGAGGGACTATGGGTCCTTACTATGTGAAGAGAGAAAAGGATTTCATTAGGTCCAAGAGAATATAAAGTCGTTTCAAAGACATTTTCTGTTAGGACAGTTTCCAGAGACTCTAAGTGGTTGCTTTTTTTGTGTGATGATTTTTGAGCTTGGTAGAATATTTTCACTCTGACTGGATCAGTTTTAGAAAGCGGCTCTGATGGTTAAGCGATGAATGCTTCCTCTCTTCACATACTGCTCAGTTAGAAGGAGAATATTTCAGGCCAAAAGGATGAAGGACCTTAGTTATATATGCCGCAATCAGATGAGTGATTTTAATTTGCCCACCCTAAAGAAGTATGAGAATATACCTTTCTAAAGAAATCTTTCTAACATTTCTGTCTATCACCTATCCACATTCATTCAATGATTCCACAGCAAGCAGTTAATGAAAAACAACAATAATAGCACACCTATTAATCTTCATTGCTTGTAATTTTCCAAGGAATTTATATAGATGTAATAAAAAAAATTCATCAATTCTTATGTTCTTTCAAAATAGTTTTTGCACTAAATCATATTATTCAACATTTCTCCACGTCTACCTGTACCTTCAGACCCTCACTAAATCCAATTATCCAAAATCCAAACTGATTAGTGATGTTAAGCATTTTATTCGTATGTTTGTTGGCTGCTTATATGTCTTCTTTAGAGAAACATCTGTTCATGTCCTTTGCCCAGTTTTTAATGGGATTGTTTTTTCTTATTGAGTTCTTTATATATATATAAAAAAATGCTCAGTATCAGGAATCATCAGAGAAATGGAAATCAAAACCAGAATGAGATATCATATTATACCAGTCAAGATGGCTATTACTAAAAAGTCATAAACAACAGATGTTGGCAAGGATGCAGAGACAAGGGAACTCTTATGCACTGTTGGTGGAAATGTAAATTAGTATAAACTCTATGGAAAACAGTATGGAGATTTCTCTAAGAACTAAAAATACAACTACCATCCAACCCAGCAGTCCCACTACTGGGCATCTTCCCAAAGGAAAAGAAATCATTATATTAAAAAGATGCCCACGCTTGGATGTCTATTGTGGCACTATTCACAATAGCAAAGTCACGGAACCAATCTAAGTGTTGTTTGGATAAAGAAAACATGGTAAATATACACTATGGAATACTATGCAGCCATAAAAAGAACAAAATCATGTCCTTTTCAGCAACATGGATAGAGCTGAAGGCCATTATTTTAAGTAAAGTAACTCAGAAAATTAAATACTGCACAAAGAATACACATGGACATAAAGATGGGAATGATAGACACTGGAGACTCCAAAGGTGGGGAGGCTCCTTTGGAGTTAAAATTTTAAAAATTACCTTTAACGGGAGGGAAAGGTTAAAAAATTACCTACTGGGGGCCAGGCACAGTGGCTCATGCCTGTAATTCCAGCACTTTGGGAGGCCAAGGCAGGTGGATCACGAGGTCAGGAGATAGAGACCATCCTGGCTAACATGGTGAAACCCCGTCTTTACTAAAAATCCAAAAAAATTAGCCAGGCATGGTGGTGGGCGCCTGTAGTCCCAGCTACTCGGGAGTCTGAGGCAGGAGAATGGTGTGAACCCAGGAGGCAGAGGTTGCAGTGAGGCAAGATGGCACCACTGCACTCCAGCCTGGGCGACAGAGCGAGATTCTACCTCAAAAAAAAAAAAATTACCTATTGGGTACAACGTTCACTATTTGGGTGATGGGTACACTAGAAGCCCAAACCTGACCATTACACAATATACCCTGTAACAAACCTGCACATGTACCTTGTGAATCTAAAATACATTTTTAACTCAAAAAATGCAAACCCTAAAGATGTTTATATCAACTTCCTGGTGTAAATCTAAGACAATAAAATAGGCCTTTTTCTTTAACTGCTACAACGTCACTATTTCTACTGCAAGTGTTTCAAAAACATTTGTGCTATTTTCAAATATACCAAGTTTAAAATTGTCACAAGAAAAGTGTCTTTGCGGCCAGGCAAGGTGGCTCACGCCTGTAACCCCAGCACTTTGGGAGGCCGAGGCGGGCAGATCACGAGGTCAGGAGATCGAGACCATCCTGGCTAACCCGGTGAAACCCCGTCTCCACTAAAAATACAAAAAAACAGCCGGGCGAGGTGGCGGCGCCTGTAGTCCCAGCTACTGGGGAGGCTGAGGCAGGAGAATGGTGTGAACCCGGGAGGCGGAGCTTGCAGTGAGCCGAGATCGCACCCTTACTCCAGCCTGGGCGACAGAGCAAGACTCCATCTCAAAAAAAGAAAAAGAAAAAGAAAAATGTCTTTGCTATCTTTTCCAGGTCTCCAGGTGCCTCCACACTGGCGTAAGAAACACTGGAGGAAAAATGACCGCCTCATAACAGTTTAAGCTGTTCCTTTCACCCATAGATGTACACATTTAAACTTGCTCCTAGCTCTCTGGGATTGCTTATTCACTGATATGTTGCAATGACAACAAAATATAACTTTTGTTTGATTAAAAAAAGAAAAGCAAGTAAAACATGTTTTGCCCCACTGGGTTCTGAGTTGATTAAATCCAGCTTATCATTGATGTTTGAAAATTGAGGTTATATTATATAGTTTAATTTTCTTTTTTTTGTTTGTTTTTTTTTTGTTGTTCTTTTTTTTGTTTTCTTTTTGAGACGGAGTCTCGCTGTGTCTCCCAGGCTGGAGTGCAGTGGCAGTTTTTTGTATTTTTAGTAGAGACGGGGTTTCACCATGTTAGCCAGGATAGTCTCGATCGCCTGACCTCGTGATCCACCCGCCTCGGCCTCCCAAAGTGCTGGGATTACAGGCTTGAGCCACCGCGCCCGGCCTGTTTAATTTTCAAAAGAGACTTTGATATATGGAAAATGTAAGCCAAGGAAAATAAAAATATGAAAATTCACAAATAGCAATGCTAGCTCATCACATATGTTTATTTAAATTTGGTTAGTACTCTGGAGAGAATTTGGGATTGAATTCAATTCCTTGTGCTATATACAAAATAAATTTACTGGCAGTTAGATGGAGTTGGTTTAGAAACCTAATCCTATATGTAAATACTATAACAATTTTTAATTCCAAAGTAGTTCAATAAAAAGACCTGGGCTTTGAAATCAACATGCTGGATAAATAGACAACTGCTGTATTTAATTCTAGATAAGCATCCTTACAGCCAATAGATACACATTTTTACAAGGCTCTTTCTCTCAACTTTGTAAATAACAATTAAATAACTGATAATTGCCATTATCAGTATCTCTTCAGTAGATGCCCCTTGGCAGCGTGTGCTCTGCACTTCTCTGTGGTTATGTCTAGAGGAATTGCATCAGGATGGACAAGAATGGTTGTGTGGAAAAAGAATTTAGATTTACTGTGAAAACTGGACTCCACAGTGGATTTTCTGGGTTGATTAGTTAAGCAATTGAAACACCAAACCCAGTGATTTGAAATAACAAAACAAATTGCCTAATTTAGAAATATAATGAAAACACATATATTACTTAAAGACATGTTACAACAATAGATGGTTGTTGACTAGTTTTTAGTATTTGTAATATAGGGTGTATGTAGTTTCTTTTTGCATTTAGCAAAATCCCAGCTTTTTTATATGGTATCTGAGTAAGGAAGATAAACATCTTGTGTTTTTTTTTTTTTGAGATAGAGTCTCGCTCTGTCCCCCAGGCTGGAGTGCAGTGGCACGATCTCAGCTCACTGCAACCTCTGTCTCCCGGGTTCAAGCAACTCTCCTACCTCAGCCTCCCAAGTAGCTGGGATTACACGCATGCGCCACTACATCCGGCTAACCTTTTTTTTTTTTTGTATTCTTAGTAGAGACGGGGTGTCTCCATATTGGCCAGGCTGGTCTCAAACTCCTGACCTAGTGATCCACCCATCTTGGCTTCCCAAAGTGCTGGGACCACAGGTGTAAGCCACCACGCCCAGCCAACATCTTCTTTAATAGTTTCTGGTTTCCAACGTACAATTAAACTCTTGGCTATTAGGAGCATCTATACATCCCCCAACTCAGAGTAACCACGCTAGCTAGCCAATGAAGCCAAAGAACACAGAAGACTGTGCCCCTGGTCTAGTTCTTTTATGTACCTTGTTTTAAGTCTTCCTTGTTCCCCTTTCCCTCTCACCGTAAGGACGTTGCTCTGCTGACTTTTCTCTTTAAAACTCTATCCTACCCTGCTCCATTCACCTCTTTTATGCTAATTAAAGTCTCCTCTTCCTTCTGATCTCAGCTTAGGAGACACTGTCTTGAGGCACCTTTCCTTAGCCTTCCAAATCTGGCTCTTTGGTAAAACCATCCTACAGATCATTGTTCTTTTTCATCAGCATGGTTGTTTCAATTTGATGACTGATGTGACGATGTGACCAGTGTGTTTCTGCAGTGAACCGCTGAAAAGCAGAGCTTGTGTTCACTGGAGGGTGTTTTCCTGTTTCCTTCCAGGTGCCTGTGGATGACCCAGCGGCCAGGTTCAGCACTGGCGTAGGGCTCAAAACTTCTACAGTTAGAAAATTGGCAAAGATACTGATTTCACTTTGGCGCATTTGTTAGGCTTCTTCTCTCTCTCTGGTTTTGTTTTTTTTTTTTTTTTTTTTTTTGATAACATTTTAAATAACATATAATAGAAAATGAGAAGAGTTTAAGGAAAATAATTTTATCAGTGTTTGTGGCCCCTTAATGGCTTAAGTCCTAAGTAGGGACTTCATAATTTCAAACTTTCAAAAATGTCTTATAACATGCAGTAAAATGTGTCTTATTTGTGAGAGTCACGTCTATTCTAGGCAACTGTTCTCAGTTTTCACAGACAGAGGAAAAATTAGACGTATATATGTTTTATGGGGAGGAATTTGGACTAAACCTAAGAAAGAATTACCTGGCCAGGAAGTTGTTATTCACTGTTACATTAACTCATTTTAAGGGAATAAAGGAAGTAACGTGATTGAGGAGGAGTCTAACCCAGAAAGAGATAACTGAATCGGAAGTCCTCCAAGGTTCCTTTGAGATTTGTTTAGCCTGTGATTATGAGATTTGGTGAAAGTATGTCATTCCCAGTGAGTAGGTGTAATTTAAAATATGTAAGAAGTTCTACATATGTGCTTGGTAATTTTAAGGGTTATTATATAAAATCATTACTGAGATCACTACATAGCTATGTCCTGCCAGTAATCCAAAAAGAAAAATCATTCTACTTGTCATCAATTATATAAGATAATAAAAATAAACTTAAAGTCTTAGGCAATATTTTAGATATTGCTCAGAAGTACATTTCTTTGTGTTATAACTAATGACTCTCTATGTGTGATTATTCAGATTATTGAAAGTCTTAGTATTAATCATTTATCATAATTAATTTTAAATATTTCAGTAGTCAGTTCTAAAATAATTGAAATCATTAAAACTTGAATACTATTCAATCAAAATGACTTAGAAATAAAATAATATTAAAATGAGGAATTAAAGACTATAAATTTAGACAATGGGAAAACTAACAGAACCACTTCATGTCTTTGCCTTTATTTGGTAAAGGATAGACTCTTTCACCCAATAACTTTTTAAATTACCATAATTTTGAAAATGTGGAACTTTTTCTTACATCTTACATGCTATATTGCTTGTCTGGCAAATTGAACACATGGAGAAAAGAAATATCTTTGTCAAAATGAGCACTTTATGTAGGACACTTTATGTTACATTATAAAAATACATTAATAAATAGGTCCATAGTCTGCAGAATATATAATAAATATCCTGAATTAGCTCTTGAGACTATTGAACTTCTTTGTCCTAATATTTTTATCTGGCAGATGCAGGATATCAAGATATCAAGACCTTCCTGGCTAACACAGAGAAACCCTGTCTCTACTAAAAATACAAAAAATTAGCTGGGCATGGTGGCGGGCGCCTGTAGTCCCAGCTACTCAGGAGGCTGAGGCAGGAGAATGGCTGAACCCAGGAGAAGGAGCTTGCAATGAGAGAAGCTTGAGCCACTGCACTCCAGCCTAGGTGACACAGCGAGACTCTGTCTCAAAAAATAATAATAATAATAATTCTAAATACATAAAATTTCTCTATAGGATAACTTATTTTCTTAATGCTTGACATAATTTATGCCAAATAAGCTCAGTGGTTAAGAAAAGATATTAAGATATTAAGAAATACCATAAATCATTTAGCTCTCTGTTAAAAACATATAATTTAATTGTCCAAAAGTATTTTCTTGAGTGAAAAAATTATGGTGCAAATTTTGGATAAGACAACTTGAAGAAGAGTAGAGTGCAGAAAGAAGTTATATTTTAGGTGGTCTAAAATAACATAACATTTATGCAATAGCCCCAATTTGTGATATAACACTTCATAAAAATGTTCAACGGTTTGCAAGTGCTTTATCTGAAAACAATGGAGAATTAAAAGCATAAATTGGGAAACTTACTTTCTGATTAACAAAGTTTTTTTGAATGAAAATGACTAAAAGTAGACTAAATTGTTTTAAGTATTTATTTTTCTTTCAGCATTCAATTGCCAAGTCATTTCATTCACAGTTTTTAAGGATGTTCTGAAAATTCTGGCATAAGACCCAGGAGATGGAATTATTTGCCAAAGGTTGATGTATTATGGGAAAAAAAATAACTCAGTTTACAACTGTAGCCCTGTGAAAATTAAAGTTATTTAATCTCAATTTCAAGTAGCCAAGTATGAGACAAAGGCAAAGAACTAGTGAAATACTACAAAACACTTTTTTGATATATTATATAATTATCATTTTGCTCCAATGGATAGGAATAGGGTTGCCATAGGGGTTCATCCTAATGCTAGGAAGCAGACCATGAAATCTGAAATTACTGGTATTTAGATTTTAGAGAGACTAGAATCTGACATTAGGATGTAACACAATTTAATGAGAAGCACAAATATAATTGTCTTGCCTCATGGCTAAGTATCTCTGTGGAACTGCATTTTTAAAAAATGAAACCCCGCCAACAAAGGCAAGTAAAAAATCCATTAAGACTTATGAACTTTGTCAAAGTGATTACAGTTGAAGACTCTCAGTCATAATTTTTAAATCCTTCTAATTCCTTGATATTCAGTATCTTTAATTGCTGTAAGGCTGTGAGGTTGCCCCCTCTCAACTCTTAAGCTGACCTTCTGCTAATATGTAGCTCTTTGCTGCTTCTCCCTCTTGGTCTTCGTTTTCTACAAGCTGACCTCTCAGTCCTTTTCAAATGAAAATTGACCAGTTGATCCCATGTTCTTAGGAAATCTTCAGCTACTTCAACCCCTTCTCCTGGTCCTGTCCATCAAAAGGTCAAGTTCTAGGGGTCTGTAGTCTCTTAATAGTGTGATAATATGGCTACCCTGAGAAGGAACACCTCATCTAGGAAATCTTGATCAGCATTTTTCTCTGCAAGTGGCCTCTCAGGATTGTGAATTGTAAACAGATAAAAGGATTCTTAGTGGTACCTCTGTCAAGCTCTTTACACATTCCAGAATCAATCAAGTTTCCTGCTGACATTTGAAGAATATCACTAAAAAATTGGTAGCTGTGTTATTTCCTTTGGACATGCAAGTAGATAACTATCAGTAACTACCAAAAATAACAGCCAGTCAGCTCAGGCTGCTATAATAAAATAGCATAGATTGGGCCGGCGCAGTGGCTCACACCTGTAATCCCAGCACTTTGGGAGGCCCAGGCGGGCAGATCACGAGGTCAGGAGATCGAGACCATCCTGGCTAACATGGTGAAACCCCGTCTCTACTGAAAAAAAATACAAAAACAATTAGCCGGATGTGGTGGCGGGCGCCTGTAGTCCCAGCTACTCAGGAGGCTGAGGCAGGAGAATGGCATGAACCCGGGAGGTGGAGCTTGTAGTGAGCTGAGATCGTGCCACTGCACTCCAGCCTGGGCGACAGAGCAAGACTCTGTTTTAAAAAAAAAAAAGCATAGATTGGATGACTTAAACCACAGCCATTTATTTCTCACAGTTCTGGAGGCAGAGAAGCCTACAATCAAGGTGCTACTTCATGGTCAAGCCTGGCCCCTCGCTTGTGGTCAGCCTCCTTCTCATTGGGCAACACATGGCCTTCCCTGAGTGTGTGGGGGATGGGGAGCGAGAAGAAGAGCTCTGGGTCCTCATCCTATGAGGACACTAATCTCCTCATGAGGGCCTCCTTCCAGTATCTAACCTAAACCTCACGACCTGCCAGAGACCCCACTGCCAAATACCATCATATTAGTGTCTAGGGTTTCAACTTAGGAGTTTTAGAGGGACACAGCATTTGGCTCATAACAAACTATAAGCACAGTAAGCTTCACGAGATCACATTTCCTATTTTGAGAGCCCATTTTGAAAATTTTAAAAGCTTTGAGATTTTGAATATGATCAAAAGTACTGAGAACAAAGAAAATTCATTTGGAACGACAATTGGTAGTCTGCTCACAAATGAATAATCTGGGATAATTAATAATATATCTGGGTTTTGTTCTACGTTGATGAATAATGTAGGTCCTTGCATCATGGAGAATAATTGCACTTTGCTTCTGCATACTCCTAGTAAGTGTTCTGCCAATAGGCAGGAAAATAGGGTTTTCTACCGCAGTGAAAGCTGCAGCTTTATGTCTTTAATCCCTGTGGTTTCATAGGAAGGCAGTTCTTTCTATACGGTAAAACTTGAAGAACATGACTGTATTCAAATTTAAGACAAAGAAAAAAAAAAAGCCTAAAATGGAAAGAGTACTAAAAACCATGTCAAAGCACATGGTATTGATGCCTCAGTGTTCCCCAGTGTTCCTGAGTTCAACAGAAAGTTCTAGTAAGGTTGACAGATTTCCATCTCAAGAGTCTGCATTGTCTCTTCCCAGGGAAGGGTTTTGCATAGAAGATTGGACACATAGAAAAAAACCCAGAATTACATGTGTGTGGCAGGAAGAGGGGACAATGCCCCTGGAGGTGACATCTAGCAAATATGGGATACCAGTCAGTGAACAGGAAGATTATGAGATATGTTCCATGGGCTGTCTCAGAGAGTCCCCAGAGGGATTAGCTACTTAGCAAATAATACCCCATAGCAGTGACTTTTCATATTGTGATCTGCCAGTGCATTTATTGAATCCTTACATTTGTGTCCTCCTAATATGCTCTGGGAAAGAGGTTGAGGTTGCAAATCCCCAAAACTCCTGTTTGAGTTTTTGATAGAACAGCTGCTGTCCACTTCTAGCCAACTGAGGCCCTAGAAAAAGCATGTCAGTCCTAGTCCCTCACACTGTTGTAGTGTCATATGTATTTCTCCTTATAAACCTGAAGCAATCTGAAAATTCATTACTAAACATAAGGGTTCCAGGAAGTCTAACTTTATCAAAAGGACTTCAATGAAATTAATAAAAAGTAGAAACTTTAAAAAATATTGATCTGTAAACTGCTTAGGACAAAATATGTATAAAGCTAAACTGGACTATTAAACTTTACATTAAAATCTAAGGAGTAATAAACATCACTCATTATTTGATTTCCCAAATGGAAGTGCCATATTGTCATTGATTCGCAACAGTGAGTGTGGTATCAGAATCATTTCTGGAACCTTTTCAAAGTATACATCCCTGCTGGGAATTCTGATGTATCCTCAAGTTGTGTTTCAGAAGGCAGAAACTATTTCCACAGTGAGGCACTATTTCTGATATATCATCCCTCAAGAGGAATATGTAAAGGGAAAAGTGAATATGTACACTTGATAATGAGTATGTGCTGTCTGATTTAAAGATTGTGCAGGTTAAGTTGGTAAATTAAAGATAATATTATTTAATATTTATTAAATTATTTACTTATTTTTTATTAATATAATCTATAAATTAATTAATATCTAAATAAATTAATATATTATATATTTATATTATATATAAATTATATTATAGATTTATATTATATCATATATATTAATTATATTATATAATATATATTATATATAAATAATATAAAATAAATAAATTAAATAATGTTATTATTTAATTAACCCATTATTTCATATGTTAGTAAAGGTAATTATTTTAAAATTAGGGTTAAAAAGTTTAAATTTATCACCTATTTCAGTCTTTATGTTTAACATACACATATATATGTATATATATAATTATATAAAGATTAACAACTTATAAAAATCATTTTAAAATTTTGGTCTTCAAATAAAAGTTGTGTGTTTTGGTCATGATCTTGAATCATTTATGGCAAAGGTTTCTCACTTCTAAGACTTCCTCTTGTTTCGTTTGTTTAAAGTATTATCGCCTATAATAGGTATCCAAAACTAATGTCTAACTTTTGCTGTAATTTCCAGTTTTCTCTAAAATTCTGGGTCTTCCTTTTTTCTTTTCTTTTCTCTTTCTTCCTTTCTCCCATTCTTCTTTCTGTTTTTTTAATAAATTTAAGTTATAAATTTATGGGAATAAAGCTGTTAAATGTCATTCCTATCTAAAGGTCTTTGGGATTTCTCAGATAGCCACTGGATAGTGCTCTACTCACATTATTAAAGAAGAAATTTGTAAAGTAATTAGACATGTTCAATACTCTCTATATTCTGATTATCTCAACCACTGTATGAGGTCACTAGATCCCATGCCCCAGAGCCTCTGTGCTGTGATTTAGATGCCCAAAAGGCTGTGTGCTTGTTCAGTAAACATTACAACTCCCACCAAGTTAGGTACTCCTTTTTTTTTTAATTCTTCCAACTTTTATTTTAGGTTCAGGGGTTATATATGCAGGTTTGATACATGGGGAAATTGTGTGTCATGGGGGTTTGATGTGCATATTATTTCATCACTCCAGCAATAAAGTCCCCATAAGTAGTTTCTCGATCCTCACCCTGCTTTCACCTTCCACCCTCAAATAAGTCTTGCTATGTCTTGTCCCCTGCTGTGTGTCCATGAATATTCAATGCTTAGCTTCCATTTACAAGTGATAATATTTGGTATTTGGTTTTCTGTCCCTGTGTTAATTCACTTAGGATAATGGCCTCTAGCTGCATTCATGTTGCTGCAAGACATGATTTCATTCTTTTTTATGGCTGCATAGTATTCCATGGTGTATATGTACCGTGTTTTCAACTGCTGATGGTCATTTAGGTTGATACCATGTCTTTGCTATTATGCATAGTGCTGCAGTGAACATAGGTGAGCATGTATCTTTATGATAGAATGACTTACAGTTCTTGGGGTACACACCCAGTAATGGGATTGCTGGGTAGAATGGTAGCTCTGTTTTAAGCTCTTTGATAAATTGCCCAACTGTTTTCTACAGTGGCTGAACTAATTTACATTCCCACAAGCAGTATGTAAGTGTTCCTTTCCTGCACGACCTTGCCAGTATTTGTTATTTTTTGACTTTTTAGTAATAACCATTCTGACTGATGTCAGATGGCATCTCATCGTGGTTTTGATTTGCATTTCTCTAATGATTACCGATGTAGAGCGCTTTCCTCATATGCTTGTTGGCCATGTGTATGTCTTCTTTAGAAAAGTGTCTGTTCATGTCTTCTGCCCACTATTTAATGGAGTTTTTTTGTTTCGGCTTGTACATTTGTTTAAGATCCTTATAGATTCTGGATATTAGGCCTTTGTTAGGTTTATAGTTTGCAAATATTTTCTCTCATTCTGCAGGTTGCCTTTTTATTCTGTTGTTATTTTCTTTTGCTGTTCAGAAACTCTTTTGTTTAATTAGGTACCATTTGTCAGTTTTTGTTTTTGTTACAATGGTTTTTGGCATCTTAATCATGAAATCTTTGTCAGGCTTATGTCCAGAATGGTAGTTCCTAGGTTTTCTTCTGGGTTTTTTATAGTTTTAGGTTTTACATATAAGTCTTTAATTCATCTTGAGTTGCTTTTTTATATAGTGTAAGGAGGGAGTCCAGTTTCAGTCTTCTGCACATGGCTAGCCAATTGTCCCAGCACAATTTATGGAATAGGGAGTCTTTTCCACATTGCTTGCTTTCGTCAACTTTGTTGAAGATCAGATAGTTTCACATGTGTGGCTTTATTTCTAGGTTTTCTGTTCTGCTACATTGGTCTATGTGTCTGTTTCTATACCAGTATCAAGTTGTTTTGGTTACTTTAGCCTCATAGTATCGTTTGAAGTTGGGAAATGTGATGCCCCCGCTTTTTTCTTTTTGCTTAGGACTGCCTTGGGCTCTTTTTTGGTTCCATATGAATTTTAGAATAGTTTTTTCTAGTTCCCTGAAGAATGCCATTGGAAGCTTGATAGAAATAGTATTTAATCTGTAAATTGCCTTGGGCAGTATGGCCATTTTAACAATGTTGATTCTTCCTATCCATTAGCATGTGTCCTCTCTGATTTTTTTCAGCAGCGTTTTGTAATTCTTGTTGTAGAGATCTTTCACCTCCTGGGTTAGCTGTATTCCTAGGTAATTTTTTGTGTGAGTATTGTAAATGTGATTGCTTTGTGATTTGTCTCTCACCTTGGATGTTGTTGGTATGTAGAAATGCTACAGATTTTTGTGGAATGATTTTGTATCCTGAAATTTTGCTGAAGTTGTATATCAGATCAATGAGCTATGGGGCAGAGACCATGGGGTTTTCTAGGTGTAAAATCCTATCATCTGCAAAGAGAGATAGTTTGACTTCCTGTCTTTCTATTCGAATGCCTTTATTTTTTTCTGTTGCCTAATTGCTTCGGCTAAGACTTCCAGGACTGTGCAGAATAGGTGTGATGAGGGTGGGCCACTTTGTCTTCTTTCAGTTCTCAAGGGAAATGCCTCCACCTTTTGCTTGTTCAGTATGATGTTGGCTGTAGGTTTGTCATAGATAGCTCTTAAATTTTGAGGTATGTTCCTTCAATATCTAGTTTGTTGAGGGTTTTTAACATGAAGGAATGTTGAATTTTATCAAAAGCCTTTTCTGTGTCTGTTGAGATGATCGTGTGGTTTCTGTTTTTAGTTCTGTTTATGTGATGAGTCACATTTATTGATTTGCATATGTTGAACCAACCTTGTATCCAAGGAATAAAGCCTGCTTGATTGTGGTAGATTAGCTTTTTGATGTGCTGCTGGACTTGATTTGCTAGAATTTGTTGAGGATTTTTGCATCTGTAGTTCATCATGGATATTGGCCTGAAGTTTTCTTTTTTTGTTGTGTCTCTGCCAGGTTTCAGTGTCAGAATGATGCTGGCCTAATAAATGAGTTAGAGATAAGTTCTTCCTTCTCAATTTTTGGGAATAATTTCAGCAGGAATGGTACCAGCTCTTCTTTGTACATCTTTCTGAATTTGGCTATGAATTTATCTGGTCCAGGGTTTTTCTGGTTGGCAGACTTTTTATTACTGATTCAATTTTAGACCTTGTTATTGGTCCTGTAGGGTTCAATTTTATCCTGGTTCAATCTTAGAAGGCTGCATGATTTAAGGAATTTATCCATTTCTTTTAGGTTTTCTAGTTTCTGTGTATACAGGTTTGCAATAGTCTCTGAGAGTTGTTTGTATTTCTGTGGAGTCAGTGGTAATGCCTTCTTTGTCATTTCTGACTGTGTTTATTTGAATCTTTTCCCTTTTGTCTTTATTAGTCTAGCTATGGGACTATCAATCTTATTTATTATTTCAAGTAACCAACTGTTGGTTGCATTGATCTTTGTATGGTTTTACTCACATTTCAATTTCATTCATTTCAGACCTGATTTTCCTCGTTTCTTTTCTTCTACTAGGTTTGGTATTGGTTTGCTCTTATTTTTCTAGTTCCACTAGGTGTGATATTAGGTTTTAATTTGAGCTCTTACTAACTTTTTAATGTGGGCATTTAGCAATATAAACTTTCCTCTTAACGTTACTTTAGCTGACTCACAGAGATTCTGAAATATTGTATCTTTGTTTTCATTAGTTTCAAGGAATTTCTTGACTTCTTAGTTTCATTGTTTACCCAAAAGTCATTCAGGAGCAGATTGTTTATTTTTCATGTAATTTTATGGTTTTAAGAGATCATCTTCGTATTGATTTTTACTTTTATTGCACTGTGGTTCAAAAGTGTGGTTGGTATGATTTTGTTTTTTTTTTAATTTGTTGAGAATTGTTTTATGGTTAATCATGTAGGCAGTTTTTTAGTACGGGCCACGTGCAGACGAAAAAATATATATATCCTGTTGTTGAGTGGGGCATTCTGGAAATGTCTGGTAGGTCCGTTTGGTAAAGTGTTGAGTTCAGGTCATGAATATCTTTGTTTTCTGCCTTGATGATCTGTTTAATACTGTCAATGGGGTGTTGAAGCCCCCCACTATTATTGTGTGGTTATCTAAGTTTCTTTATAGGTCTCTCAGAATTTGTTTTATGAATCTGAGTGCTCAGTGTTGGGTGCATTTATATTTAGGACTGTTAAGTCTTCTTGTTGAATTGAACCCTTTATCATTATGTAATGCCTTTCTTTGTCTTCTTTTCGGTTGTTATTGGTATAAAGTCTGTTTTATCTGAAATAAGAATAGCAACCCTTGCTTGTTTTTGTTTTATATTTGCTTGATAGATTTTTCTTTATTCTTTTACTTTGTGTGTCATTGCATGTGAGATGGGTCTCTTGAAAACTGCATGTCATTGGGTCTTGCTTTATTCAGTTGCCACTCTGTGCCTTTTAAGTGTGGCCTTTAGCCCTTTTACATTTAAGGTTAATATTGATATGTGCAGATTTGATCCTGTCATCATGTTGGTAGCTGGTTGTTACGCAGACTGGATTATATAGTTGCTTTATGTCAGTGGTCTATGTATTTAAGTGTGTTTTTGTGGTTGCTGGTAATAGTCTTTTGCTCCCATGTTTAGCACACCCTTAAGGATCTCTTGTAAGGTAGATCTGATGGTAGTGAATTCCCTTAGCATTTGCTTGTCTGAAAAGGATCTTATTCCTCCTTCCATTATAAAGCTTTCTTTGGCTGGATATGAAATTCTTGATTAGAATTTCTTTTCTTTAAGAATGCTGAATATAGCCCCCCATCTCTTCTGGCTTGTATAGTTACTGCTGAAAGGTCTGCTGTTAGCCTGATGGGGTTCCTTTTTAAGTGACCTACCCTTTCTCTCTAGTTGTCTTTATTATTTTTTCTTTCAGGTTGACCTTGGAGAATCTAAGAAATATGTGTCTTGGGGATGGGCATCTTATGTAGTACCTCAAGAGGTTCTTTGCATTTCCCAAATTTGAATGTTGAGCTCTTCAGCAAAGTTGGGGAAATTTTCATGGACAGTATCATCAAATTATGTTTTCCAACTTGCTTACTCTCTTCCTCTCTTTCAGGGATGCCAATGAGCCATAGAATTGGTCTGTTTACATAATTCCATATTTCTGTGAGGTTGTGTTTATGCTTTTTTATTCATTTCTGTCTCTGAGGTTGGGTTTATGCTTTTTTATTTGTTTTAGTCTGATTGAGTTGAGGCAAAGATTCTGAGAAGAATCTTCAAGTTCTGAGATTCTTTTCTCAGCTTGGTCTATTCTGCTGTTAACACTTCTGACTGTATTGTGAAATTCTTGTAGTGAGTTTTTCAGCTCTATCAGATGAGTTTCATTCTCAGAATGGTGATTTTGTCTTTCACTTCTTGCATCATTTAAATAATTTCCTTATATTCCTTTGATTGGGTTTCAACTTACTCCTGAAACTTGGTAATCTTTGATCCTATCCCAATGCTGAATTCCATGACTGTCATTTCAGCCTGATTAAGAACCACTGCTGGGTCATTTGGAGGTAAGAAGACACTCTGGTTTTTTGAGTTGGCAGAGTTCCTGTACTCGCTCTTTCTCTTCTGTGTGGGCTGATGTTCCTCTAATGTTTGAAGTTGCTGTCCTTTGGGTGGGGATTTTTACTTTTATATTCTTTGATTCCCTTGAGGGTTGACTATGGTATAAAGTGAGTTAAGTGAACTGGTTTCATCTCTGGAAAATTTCAGGAGGCCAAGGCTCAGCCCAGAACTCCTGGGCTGTGTACTCTTACCCTGGAAGGTGGTACTAGGCCTCCAGCTTTGTTCTCTGTCCCCTCGAGGTTAAGCACCTCGAGGTTAAGGAGCCAAGGTGTTCCCAGTCCACTGGCAACAAGACTCCAATGGGGAGTGTCAGTCAAAGCACTTAACCAGGATAGTGACAGTAGGATCCACATTGGCTGGCATTTCTAATGAAAATAAACCTTTTCCATTATTTGTGTATAGAGATTACATTTTGCTTTATAGTTTTAAAAATTATCACAAGCTCATTGCCTACATTGACATTTCTCTTGACCTTTTGACTAAGGTTTATTCACTTTGTTTAGGTATAGCAGTAGCCCAGGTGATAAAGTCTTAGCAGACTTCCCTCAGCTCACACTGTATGGGGTCACTGACAAGAGTGTCGTTAGTATAGAACAACACATGGCATTTCTAGGAAAACAACATCATTGCTTATAAAATCTTTTGTTGGCTACTTCCCCAGAAAACCTTTAAACTTTGCTGTTAACTAAATCTAGCTACCGATTGAGGGAAACTATCTCCCATGAGTCTTGTGTAGTTCTGAAGGTTCTTGCTGGGTATGTCAAGAATGCAAGTCTTACTTCACACCCATTTGGATAATTAATATCAAATGAACAGAAAATAACAAATGCTAATGAAGATGTAGAGAAATTAGAGCCTTTGTGATTACTGGTGGGAATGCAAAATGATAGAGTTGCTGTGGACCAGAGAGTATGGTGGTTCCCCAAGGAATTAAACATAGCATTACCATATGACCCAGCAATTCCTCCAAAATTAATTGCAAGCAAGGACTCAAACAGATATTTGTACATCAACATCCATATTAGCATTATTCACAGTAGCCAAAAGTAGAAACAACTCAAATATCCACTGGCAGATAAAGAGATAAAATGTGGCATAGACATAGAATAAAATATAATTCACCCTTAAAAAGAAAGGAAATTCTGCCACATGCTACAATATAGATAAATTTGAAAGACCTTACGCTAAGTAAAATAAGGTAGACACAAATGGAGATATATTATATGATTCCACTTATATGAGGTACTCAGAGTAATCAAATTCATAGAAACAGAAAGTAAAATGGTTGTTGCCTGGGGCTGGGGGGAGTAGGGAATTGATAATTAGTGTTAATGGGTACAGTTTCAGTTTTGCAAGATGAAAAAAATTCTGGAGATGGATAGTGGTGATGGTGGCACAACAATGTGAGTGTGCTTGCCACTGAATTGTGCACTTAAAATAATTAAAATGGTAACATTTTATGTTATGGTTATTTATCACAGTAGAAAATTTGAGGTATGTAGATGTAGACAAATAAGAATAAATACCTGTGTCAAAAGAGAAAAAAATGTAAATGCTAGGCTGTGAATGCTCTTTTTCCATACCATTTCTCTAGGTTGTATTTCTAGCAGCAACCTTGAGAGGTGAAAAAATGTTTCCCTTTGGAACATTAAGCAGACTTGTCTCCTGCTTAATATAAAAGCAGTACATTCCCCAAGCTCAGTGTTTCTTTGTTGCACTACAAATTTATTACAGCATGTTCACCATGGACTTGGATTCCTCTGCTTTATCCTTGTGAAATTTGGGGGACAAAGTTGACTGATACAACATGACACTCATGCTAGCAATGCCATGAGTAATAAAATGTTTGTCTCTGACCCAGAACTACTGTGTCTTCCATCTACTCATGAAACAGTAACAGACTAACTTATTAGCTTACAAAGGGGGTAAAATCTCAGACACTACATTTCATTGTTAATATATGTGACTGTCATTTGTGTCTACCAACTATTGAAACTTTAATCATGCACTTTTGTGACTAGATTAATGTACGTCTACAGAACCTTGATGTAATATTAAAGTGTTCCAGGTATATATTTTACAGTATAGGCTATAATTTTTGGATATCTGTTATAGAATCTGCCTTTTTACCAATGCTTAATTCTTCTCAAATGATTAAACTGACAGGTCTAGTGTAAGCATACAACCTTGCTATAGCTTTAAGGCTTAGCTACCACAAATAGAGTAGATATTCCTCTGAGACGTTTTATGAGTCTAACATGCTATGATAACAAAGGAGTTTTCTAATTTCATTGGGTACTTCAATCAAAAACTGAAAATCATTAATGACTGACAGCAATGCAATATTCAAAATGAATCTTATTAAAATTATAGGCTATAATTTAGATGATATATTAAAAACCACAGAGAATTTTCTAGATGACTACTGTATAAAAGTAGAAGCCCTTATTGGTTTTTCCACCAACTGGTAAAACCAATTGCTCAAACTGATTTTATTAATCCAAAATACTTATTCAAATTTCAAGAAAATCATAAAGAAAATTTCCTGGAAATAACTTATTTGTACTTAGCATAACCAAAGATCAGTTACCAAAGTGTAAAATTTTAAAAGTCATTTACCAAAGAAGAAACTTTTCATTTTAATTAAAGCTTTCATTTGAGCTAAAGTTCTACTCCTAGATAAAATGTTACTATGACCTTGTCCCAAATTTCTCATAAACTCTCATTTTATAAATGTTACAAGAAGGTACATGACTCTTGGCTTGAATCCTCCTCTGACAAATTCCGTATCATTGAATTTGTAACCTGTCAAGTATTTACAAAATTAATATATGTGCAGAGTCATGTGCACAATTAATACAAAATGCATTTCCAAGAGGGATATGATTGGACGTATCCCTCCAAGAGAATAAGTTTATTGGAAGAAACACCACTCAGCATTAGAACTATGCTATAAAAAGCCATTTTGGTTATTTTAACCACAAAGAAATCTGTTTAAGCTCTATGAAAAACACTAGAAAAGACATGGTTCTATGGATAAAAGTGTTTAGGGTACTACAATCTGGACATCCAGACCCATGTTAAATCTGACCCAGCGGCCTATTAAAAAGCCTCCAGAAGGGGCCTGGCATGGTGGCTCATGCCTGTAATCCCAGCACTTTGGGAGGCCAACTGGGCGGATCACCAGGTCAGGAGATAGAGACCATCCTGGCTAACAGGGTGAACCCCGTCTCTACTAAAAACACAAAAAATTAGCCGGGCATGGTGGCAGGCGCCTATAGTCCCAGCTACTCCAGAGGCTGAGGCAGGAGAATGGCGTGAACCTGGGAGGCAGAGCTTGCAATGAGCAGAGATTGCGCCACTGCACTCCAACCTGGGCTACAGAGCAAGACTGTCTCAAAAACAAAAACAAAAAACAAAAACTTCCAGCAGACAACTTCCAGTAGACATATTCCTTCAAGATTCTACAGATCAGGAAGATGACATTAAAAGTATATTTCAGTTCCTTTTCTCACTTTTTTCATTTTGTCTTACTTCAAGGTATTAGGCTACAAAAATTGAAATCCTAGTCATTTTTCTCATTTTCTCGACTAATTTCCTTCCGAGAAACCCTTTGAACTCATTGCAACTTTCCAGAATATTACTAACGTTAAAACATCTAGATAATGTGGCTAAAATGCAGGTCCTCAAAATTAGCTGTGATTGCTGATATTTTTTACAGTCTCAAGAGAAAGATAATGGAATATGGAATTAATGATAAAGTATTGAGAGGTGACAGCATGCTGGCAGCCCTTGCTCGCGCTCGGGGCCTCCTCGGCCTCACCCGCCCACTCTGGCCACGCTTGAGGAGTCCTTCAGCCCACAGCTGCACTGTGGAGCCCCCTCTCTGGGCTGGCAGAGGCAGGAGCTCCCTCTGCTTGTGGGGAAGTGTGGAGGGAGAGGCACCGACGGAGCCAGCGTGAGTTCCGGGTGCGCGCGGGCTTGGCAGGCCCTGCACCCCGAGCAGCTGGCCGGCACCGCTGCCCCCGGCAGTGAGGGCTTAGCACCCAGGCCAGCAGCTACAGAGAGTGCGCCAGGTCCCCCAGCAGTACTGGCCTGCCCGGGCAGCGCTCGAATTCTCAAAGGGCCTCAGTCGCCTCCGGAAGCGGCAGGGCTCGGGACCTGCGGCAAGCCATGCTTGAGCCTCCCGCAGTGGGCTCCCGTGCAGCCCAAGTCTCCCTGACGGGCGCCACCCCCTGCTTCACTGGCCTGGTCCCATCAGCCACCCAAGGTCTGAGGAGTGCAGAGCCTGCACGCGACTGGCAGGCAGCTCCACCCACTGCCCTGGCAGCAGGATCCACTAGGGGAAGCCAGCTGGTCTCCTGAGTCGGGTGGGGACTTGGAGAAGTTTTGTGTCTAGCTGGAGGATTGTATGTGCACCAATGAGCACTCTGTGTCTAGCTACTGGTTTGTGGAAGCACCAATCAGCACTCTGTGTCTAGCTCCTGGTTTATGGAAGCACCAATCAGCACGCTCTATCTAGCTAATCTGGTGGGGACTTGGAGAACTTTTATGTCTAGCTAGAGGATTGTAAATGCATCAATCAGCACTCTGTATCCAGCTAATCTAGTGGGGAGTTGGAGAACTTCTATGTCCAGCTAGAGGATTGTAAATACACGAATCAGCACTCCGTGTCTAGCTCAGGGAGTAAACACATCAATCAGCACTCTGTATCCAGCTAATCTAGTGGGGAGTTGGAGAACGTCTACGTCTAGCTAGAGGATTGTAAATACACCAATCAGCACTCTGTGTCTAGCTCAGGGAGTAAACACACCAGTCGGCACCCTGTCAAAACGAACCAATCAGCTCTCTGTAGAACAGACCAATCAGCTCTCTGTAAAATGGACCAATCAGCTCTCTGTAAATTGGACCAGTCAGCAGGATGTGGGTTGGGCCAGATGAGGGAATAATAGCTGACTGAGCTAGCAGTGGCAACCCACCCTGGTTGGTTTCCACCTTGTGGAAGCTGTGTTCTTTTGCTTTTTGAAATAAATTTTCTTGCTGCTGACTCTTTGGGTTCCTGCCACGTTTATGAGCTGCAACGGTCACGGGGAAGGTCTGCAGCTTCACTCTTGAGGCCAGCGAGGCCACAAACACACCAGGAGGGATGAACAACTCCAGACCCCCTGCCTTAAGAGGTCTAACACTCACAGCGGAAGTCTGCAGCTTTACTCTTGAAGCCAGCGAGACCATGAACCTGGGAGGGAACCATGAACAACTCCGAACAGGAGGAACGAATAACTCCAGACTTGCTGCCTTAAGAGCCGCAACACTCACCAGGAAGGTCTGTGGCTTCACTCCTGAAGCCAGAGAGACCACGAACCCACCAGAAGGGAGAAACTCCGAACATGTTGGAAGGAAAAAACTCTGGACACACCATCTTTAAGAACTGTAACACTCACTGCGAGGGTCTGCGGCTTCATTTTTGAAGTCAGCGAGACCAAGAACACACTAATTCTGAACACGAACTGACCAATTATTTTCTCATAGAGCTACATAGAAATCATTGCATGCTTTTTCTAAACTCTGGGAGTTTACTCTGAATATAGAAATAAATTCAGGTGACATTTGGTAAATAATGGTGACTATGAAAAACACACGTGTCTCCGCAAGATATGGTCTTGAAATTATTCTTAAGAAGTTACGATTTTCTATAATCATATTCAAACATAACCATTGTGTGAGACACCGTGTTCTGGCCTTTCTGTTTACTGAAAAAAACCTTTTGGTTGCTCATATTTTGTTGGATCAATGTAATTTATAAAGAGGGACTCGACAATTTATATATATGTACATGTATACATGTATGCTTCATTTTGTGTGTGTGTGTGTAGGTGTTTCTACGTTATCCAAGTTGTTTCCTAGCTAATGTACATGATCCATGATTTATCCTTGACTATGGACTACGCAGTAAACAAAGCACCTCAGGTTTTAGAAAACAGAATAGCGGCAACGTGTTGACTAGAATAGTCCTAAATAATAATTGGCAGTTTAATGTCCTTCCAAGAGAAAATCTTCACCATAACAAATATCTTGAACCCAAATAAACATTAAGTAAAACTGATTTAATCAATCTTGGGAGTTATTTCTCTCGTTAAGCTAAACCCAAGAAAAACTTAGCTACTAAGTGAGCTTGAAATATTTATTAAAATACTTGGAATTATTCTCAAAATTTTTATCTTTTTTAACCTTCCCATTATCTTTTTTTTTTTTTTTTTTTTTGAGACTGAGTCTTCCTCTGTCGCCCAGGCTGGAGTGCAGTGGCGCAATCTTGGATCATTGCAAACTCCACCTCCTGGGTTCACAGCATTCTCCTGCCTCAGCCTGCCACGTAGCTGGGACTACAGGCCCCGGCTACCATGCCTGGCTAATTTTTTGCATTTTTAGTACAGACAGGGTTTCACCATGTTAGCCAGGATGCTCTCGATCTCATGACCTCGTGATCTGCCTGCCTCAGCCTATAGGCGTGAGCCACCGTGCCCGGCCTATCTTGATTCTTACATCTTGCTTTGCAGCCATAACCCTGACCTGACATTCAAGTCATAATACGGTGTTGAAGAAAAAATAAAACCTCTATAGGAAAAATCTGTTCATCTAGGAGCTGGATTTTAACCAAAGAGACCAGGGATGTAAGATACATTTTGAATGGGATATGATGCAATCTGATTTAATTGTGTGCAGAGTGGCAATAGAAGGAGAGTGGTATGTAATGCCTGGACACAGCTTGTCCCAGCGGAACTGTCAAGTCTTTTCAAATAATCTAGAAATAACTAAGTTTTCTCTCTTGACTATCCCAGAGACTGATCCCTTAGTGTCCTTCTTGTCAGTCAGTATAATCAGGAGAAAGAAAACTAAACTCTTTTTTTAAATGCCTCTGCCGTTTTGTTTTATAAATCCAATTTTTACCTGTGTTTGATGATCACAATCTATTGATTGTTCTCCCACATATATTAAAATTGCTTGTTGGTAACTAAATTGACATGGAGTTATTTTTGACAATGTAAAAATGTACTGCACAATACAGTTGCATTTACAATCAATAAGACAAGTGTAGTCTAATTATTATTTAGTGACAAATGTCTGTTTTTTTTTTAAAAGTAGTATTAGGCTCCTACCTCCCATAATTTAGATATATAAATTGCAGGCAAATTTCTATAATTTTACATATATTTGTCAGAAGAAAAAAATATAATAAAGTTAAAATACAAATAATAAATCTTTATGCCACCTGTCCCACCAATTAGAAAAAAGTCCTAAAATTAAATGGAATGTTGAGTGGAGGACTGCCTCAATACTTTCTGCTTAAGATGTGTGTCTAAGACAAAGTGGTAGCTAAAGATAGCGATAAAAAGGGTTACTGTGCATATAATGGACAACTTACAGCATTTTATAATAGATTTAATCTGCAGAAAACACATCAAAGTTAGTATTTACATTCACAAACTTGATGATTGAAGGCATTGTGAATTTCACACTACTTGAATATAATGGCAGAGTTGAGATTATAAACCAGACTGAAATAGTACTTAAATATGACTGTGTGTCATCTGCATGCAAATAGCAATTATTTTTTACATTCCTCTATTTTATTTTTCTAAGGCCAGAAATTAAATATTTATACATGTAAGAACTTGCTTTTTTCCCTTAACTCTCCAAGAGTATTCTTATCTGGTTTTATTAGAATAATATGGCCTCTGGGAGCAAAGATACTGCCTAGCACCCAGCACTGGAAGTCAAGATGGAGAATATCTCCAAGGCAACCATTACCTTCCCTTTGGTGCTATGTTACACAGGTAGGAAGGTAATCCATCACTACACAACATTAGCATGCTGAACATCAAGAACTTGGCTTCATTGAAGGTGTCAGGCAGGCTCCTGGCAAGGAAAGCCAAGACGAAGCTCCCCCGTGCCGAAAAGACCAAGAATCCCAGAACAGAGTGGAAGGCAAAGAATACCTCATCATTGAGAGCCCGGATGGCACTCTTTGGTCCCACGCCAAATTCCAGAGAGTTACTTGGATAAGGAAATAGATGAAAATAACTGTGCTAAATACTCCTGGTCTCCAAAACCACCTTGGCTTTCTCTCTGATGCTGTAGCCTTACAGGCTGTAAGACAGTGATAGTTTTAGCTAATGCAGTTGAAACAACTACAGTAAAAATGATTCCAAATGTTCTCTGTCAGAGGATACAAGTGACTGTGTTTGTAGAGCCAATGAAGAGCAAGGAGCAGAGGAAAACAAAAAGAGAGATGTAGCTGAGAGTCTTGACTATGGGTGTGTGTATGTGCTTCACAAAGACCACAAGAACCATGCTGTATTAGTCCGTTTTCACACTGCTGATAAAGATATACCAGAGACTGGGTAATTTATAAAGGAAAACAGGCTTAATGGACACACAGTTCCACGTGGCTGGGGAGGCTTCACAATCACGGCCGAAGGTGAAAGGCACATCTCACATGGCGGCAGACAAGACAGAATGAGAGCCAAGCAAAAAGGGACACCTTTTAATAAAATTATCAGATCTTGTGAGACTTACTACCAGGAGAACAGTATGGGAGAAACTGTGCCCATGATTCAATTATCTCCCACCAGGTGCCTCTCACAACACGTGGGAATTATGGGAGCTATAATTCAAGATGAGATTAGGGTGGGGACACAGCCAAACCCTATCAATGGCTGTGAGGACAGAGAAACAGAGAGCTGTGCTGGCCAGTGCTGTCCCCAGTGCATCTTCAAAATCCAGGAAGGTCACAACTCTGTGAGGCAGTGATCTCTCTCACTGAATACTGGTTGTCTGGGCATTTTGTACATTCATTGGAATCTGATTTTAAAAAGTCAAAAACTTATCATCTCAAGTTCTGAAATGCTTCCTTTTTTCACAAGACTAAACAATGATAACATTAGTCATCTTAAAGCACTTAATGTCCACCTATTCTCCATACTTAACAAAATTATAAGATGCTACAAATTAATTCCATTTTAGCAGTATTTATCCCTCTTGTCATTTGTATGAAGAAAGATGATTTTTTTCTCATCTTCTACATAGATGTGCATGCTACTCTTATTTTTTCTCTCATGATGAGACCATTACAATCTTTAAGACATTCCAAATATCTATTTTCCAGGCTAAGCCTTAAATTTATTCGTGTATACAAGAAATGTATTAATTTATACAAGAAAGCTTTAACTGGTGAGCAGGACCCTTAGTTGAATTCTAGAAATATTGCAATGACCAAGGCATACTGCTTTTCTTTTAAATTTAAAAACAAAAACAAACAAACAAAAACACTCAAACTCCCATTAGATTGACCATGAGACATTAAGTTGCACGGGTCCAGAATCTGGGCATGACCCAGGACTTTTTACTTCACAAAAAAACACAACTAATACATCAGTGAATCCTCTTGACTCTCCCATCAAAATATTTCCTAATTCTAATCACTTCTTGTCACTTCCACTTGGCCATTCTGATCTAAGACAATGTAATCTCTCCCTAGATTATTGTAATGCACCCAAGTGGCCTTCCTGCTTCCAATTCCCTGAGTCAACTTCAGTCTATTATGTACAAAGCAGGCAGTTACTCTTTAACAATCAAATCATTTAACTACCATGCTCAAAGCTTTCCAATGGCTCTTAATTACACTTTAAATCAAAATCTGTATCATGTTTCTAAATCTCAGACCTCACCTCCTACCACGATTTCTTTTAACTGTATTTTCCAACCATCCACATTCGCTGCCTTGATTTATTTTCAACTTTACAAACTCCTGCCCCAAGGCCTCTGGTTTTTCTGTCTTGAATGTTCTTTCCTCAGAATGTAACAAGACTCATTTGCCTACTAATAGTTTTGATATTTGTCCCCTTCAAATCTCATGTTGAAATGTGATCCCCAATGTTTAAGGCAGGGCCTAGTGGGAGGTGTCTGGGTCATAAAGGTGGGTCCCTCGTGGATGGCTTGGTGCCTTCGCTGCAGTAATGAGTTCTTGCTCCATTAGTTCATGAAAAGCTGGCAATGTTCTACTTATTAGAACATTAAAATGTATCACGTGAATGATCAAATGAGTGATAAATGAGGGAAAGAATGGCACTTGGTAGGTCTAACCCAAATCCTAATCGATGTTTGTATTAACGGAGACCCTGAAGAACAGCTAGAAACAAATGGTTTGTTGACGTGTCTTATTGGAAATCTCACCCCCTGGGCACTGAGTGCAGTCCAAACAACATACAGCTTTCCCTTCCTGTGGGGATTTTCTAAATTCTGACCCATAGCACTGGCTGCACACAGAATGGAGAGCCTGAAGAAAAGAAATTGGGAGTAGGTATTCCTAATCTATTTAGAATAGATGAATTATAAAATTCTGAAAATTAATAATAATGTGTTAATTTAATTATAATGATGTGTAATACCTTTTAGAACTATCTGAAACATGCATACGAGAAAATAAAAATTAAGTAGAAACAAAAGCGATGTTTCTGATGATAAAGTCGCTGGGTCCGGTGGCTCATACCTGTAATCCCAACACTTTGGGAGGCCGAGGTGGGCAGATCACGAGGTCAGGAGATCGAGACCATCCTGGCTAACACGGTGAAACCCCGTCTCTACTAAAAATACAAAAAATTAGCCAGGCATGGTGGCGGGCACCTGTAGTCCCAGCTACTCGGAAGGCTGAGGCAGGAGAATGGTGTGAAGCCAGGAGGCGGAGCTTGCAGTGGGCCGAGATTGCGCCACTGCACTCCAGCCTGGGCGACAGAGCCAGACTCCGTCTCAAAAAAAAAAAAAAAAGAACCTAAGAGTACAAGTAATTACCAGAACTATACAGAAGGCACCAAGGTAAAATATAAGAATTATTCCATTTAAAAGGGGTATGAAGTATGATATGCATAAAGATGAAAATTGAGCTCCTACAAAATAACATAAGGATTTTAAATAAAGACACAAAACTTCCTATTTAGAATTAGTATCATTGACTATAAAAACCAAGACAATCTTAATTATAAGAATTAGGAAGATAACAGAAATTCAGAATATCAAAAATATTTTTATGTAGAAATAAAAGCAAAACATTTAATTTTAGAAATATATTATTTAGTCTGGGCACGGTGGCTCACACCTGTAATCTCAGCTCTTTGGGAGGCTTAGGCTGGCGGATCATGAAGTCAGGAGATCGAGAACATGCTGGCTAACACGGTGAAACCCCGTCTCTACTAAAAATACAAAAATTAGCCGGGCATGGTGGTGGGCGCCTGTAGTCCCAGCTACTCAGGAGGCTGAGCAGGAGAATGGCATGAACCCAGGAGGCACAGCTTGCAGTGAGCCGAGATGGCGCCACTGCACTCCAGCCTGGGTGACAAACCCAGACTCTGTCTCTTAAAAAAAAAAAAAAAAAAAAAAAAAAAAAAATCTATCTATCTATCTATCTATCCTAATGCATTTTTGTTACATGTGTAGTGATAAAATAATAAAATAAATTTAGAAAGAAATAGATTATTTAATAAGATATAAAAATCTGAGAATCAATACAGTATTGTGGTTAAAACCATGGATTTTGACAGGAACTCCTTTGGTTAAAATTGTGACTCATCACTAAGGGTGTAATGATGAATAAGTTACTTAACATTTCTGTGCACCCGTTTTCTTGTCTAAAACAAATACGAATGGGATCTGACTCATAGCGGCGTTCTGAGTAATATAAATGACATACATAAAACCACTAAAACAATGCTTGGCACATAGTTAATAATATTCACTACCATTATTACCATCGTTGTCATTTTTATTATGCAATTTAATATTTGTTCTTTGATAAGCAATTAATAAGAAATATAAAAAGGTAGAAGTGTGTATATGTGGGATATACATATCAACTATGTAGAGGGTTCAAATCAGGTGAAATTACTTGCATGAATCAACTCTATTCTGGTATCCATATTCAGTAAAAAGCTATCTTTGAAATTGTGACTGATCGCTGGAAACTACAATGTCCCATTTAATCCTTTCCTCATGTATGGTAAAATCTTGACCACATGGAAAACACATTTTCCTAGCTTCCCTTGATGAAAAAGTTTCTTCTAGCCAGAGATACCTATGTGACAATCATTTACACACACACACACACACACACGCATAAACTGAAAACTCTCTGGACTATATATGGTTTCTCATTGTTAAAGCAAGTAGACGTATTCATTTTCAGAATTTATATTCAGAATATAAAATTTCAATGTGTTTTGCCTGAGTTATTATGCAGGTTTTGAGAAAATCTCATTTATGACTGTATGGTTCAAGAATCGATGGGCTCCAAGGCCGACAATGCCCTAGCGGAAATCGTAACCTGCCAGGGATGAAACACCAGTGCATCTACATTTTCCTCATATCCAACTGTATTTCTAAAAGCAGCACTTACCATAGGGCGTGGGCTGCACGCACAGCATCATAGGTGGTCTCGATGAAATCAGACACAATCCAGCCAAATCAATACAAAGGCACAGAA
The DNA here is from genome assembly GCF_008728515.1 of Papio anubis. NCBI lineage: Eukaryota > Metazoa > Chordata > Mammalia > Primates > Cercopithecidae > Papio > Papio anubis. The sequence goes on from NC_044988.1 coordinate 2,497,550, forward strand.
CCCAAGAAAGCATTTCATGGGCATCCTCCTAGGGTTTCACAGTCAGAATCAGAAAGGAAGCCATCCAAGGAAAAAAGCCACGGTTTATTATGGAAAATGTCTTCTGGGTGTATGGAAGGGCTAACTGTCTGAACAAAGTGCTTGAAACCAGGCATCTCACTGTTCTGCTTTGAAAAAGTGAGAGTCCCATGGAATGGATTAAGTAAGAAGCTTCCCCCATTTGTGATAAAGTCCCACCGGAAGGTAGTAACACACGCTTTCCACGTTTTCAAAGTATTCCATCCCAGAATGTCAGGAGGATTAGGGAGTCTGTCACCACAGACAGCAGTCACATTTGTTGATGGATCTTCAGTCTTGGCCAATGTTATCCTGCCTGCTGACGGCAGAACACCCTCCAAGATAGTTTCTCGGTAAAGTCTAAACAGGTGCCTTCCCTGGCCACTTCTCTCAGTCTCCAGAGAAAATGCCCACCTTTTTTTCTGAGACGGAGTCTAGCTTTGTGACCCAGGCTTGAAGGCAATGACGCAATCTCGTCTCACAGCAACCTCCACCTCCCAGGTTCAAGCGATTCTCCTGCCTCAGCCTCCTGAGTAGCTGTGATTACAGGCGTGCGCCACCACACCTGGCGAATTTTTCTATTTTTAGTAGAGACGGGGTTTCTCCATGTTGGCCAGGCTGGTCTCGAACTCCTGACTTCAGGTGATCTGCCCACCTCGGGCCTCCAAAGTGCTGGGATTACAGGCATAAGCCACTGCACCCGGCCGAAAATGCCCACCTTTTATGTCATCTGAGAAAAGCAGCCCTACCAGGTCCAGCTAAAATGCTGCAACAGCTTCACTATGCCAAGGGGCAAAGATGATTCCTTGGGACCACCTGATACAGAGATGGAAACTGTCCTTCATCACTGGGCAAAGGATCAAATGGACATAACTAATCTTAGAGGAAAAGGAAAAACACCATCCATTTGTATTCAGAAGTGATTTGAGAGAGAAGGGCACAATCAAACACAACACATCAGGCACTTCACTTTCTACTCCTAGAAGAAATTCAAAGCCAGCAAGTAAAATGCTAGAGAAATTGATAAATGTGTGTAAAGGCTAAATGCTCAGAGTTTTTCTTAACAAGAGTTAAAATTGTACTCGACTCATTCACGAGAAAACCATCTGGAAGACACAAGTGCTGATTTGTAGAACATTTGAAGAGCAAGGTTTCATATAGCCATTGGCGAAAAGGTAAGCTAAAATAAAATTTCTAAGAAAGATACAAAACTGGTTAATATTATCTAGGGTAATTGCAAACAAGATTTCTTCTCTGCCAGCCTCCTTTCCCCTCCCCAAAATCTCAGTTTACCAAACCTCCCTATAAGCTAATCTCCAGGTTTACAGGGCTGTAAAAAGCCCAAGTTTGACTATTAGTCAAGGATGCGATTCTGGAGAGAGTCAGAGGATGGTCAAGAATTCTTCGCGGCCAGGCACCGTGGCTCACGCCTGTAATCCCAGCACTTTGGGAGGCCGAGGCGGGCAGATCACGAGGTCAGGAGATAGAGACCATACTGGCTAACACGGTGAAACCCCGTCTCTACTAAAAATACAAAAAATTAGCCGGGCGTGGTGGCGGGTGCCTGTAGTCCCAGCTACTCAGGAGGCTGAGGCAGGTGAACAGCGTGAACCAGGGAGGCGGAGCTTGCAGTCAGCAGAGATTGCGGCCACTGCACTACAGCCTGGGCCACAGAGCGAGACACGAGACTCCGTCTCAAAAAAAAAAAAAAAAAAAAAAAAAGAATTCTTCACAAAGCCAGGCGCAGTGGCTCACACCTGTTATCCCAGCACTTGGGGAGGCTAAGATGGGCGGACCACCAGAGGTCGGGAGTTCGAGACCATCCTGACCAACATGGAGAAACCCCGTCTCTACCAAAAACACAAAAACTAGCCCAGTGTGGTGGGCGCCTGTAATCCCAGATACTCGGGAGGCTGAGACAGGAGAATCACTTGAACCTGGGAGGCAGAGGTTGCTGTGAGCCGAGATCACACCATTGCACTCCCGCCTGGGCAACAAGAGCAAAACTCTGTCTTTAAAAAAAAAAAAAAAAGAATTATTCGGAGATATAGCAGTTAGATAATAACAGCATGATAGTAAAGAATAAAGCAATTGTTTCACCGTTTTGAAGTTGAAGATAATACATTCTCTTTAGGAAAGGGGAAGATTTACTTGTTGATTTTTCTTTTTTTAATGTATCATCTTCCCTGTGGGAAAAATTAATCTGGAAAGTAAGTGTTCAGATATAGAGTTCCCAGAGCTGGCCTGGCTGTGCCAGCCAGGGATGCCTCACTGATGCCCATCTCATTCTGCCTCCTCCTTACCCTAAATAAACACTGGCAGTGCAAGGACTTTCTGTCACCTTTGGGGACATCAAAGACTGTTCTGAGCCACCTTTTGTTGACATGCCTTTTAATAACAGCAAAGGACATTCAACGTTATCTTTGACCCACTCCATCCTGTCTCACCTGTGGGTGTTTGTAGAGTTCCTTCAACGTCTCCAGCTGAAAAGCAAACGCTGATATAGTTCCTTCAATCACTGCCATGGATTTGCTCTGCCTCTCATAAGTATAATTGGGAAGGTTCTTGGCCCCTCCTGACAGCCAAAACAGAGGGCCCTCCAAAGTCCTCTGATCAAGGTGGTAGGCATTGTAGATGCGATACCCCAAAGACATGTTGAGTAAGAGCAGCCGGCCCCCGTTGATCTCCTTGATGGCAAAAACAAACACCAAAAGAGTCAAAATGCATATTTAGAGGACAAACTCTCACACCTCCCACTCAAGGCCTCACAAAAGCCATCTCTAACCTGACCTGAGCATGTGAAAATGAGGTACACAAGACTCAGAGAGCCCTGAATTAGCTGAGTACCAGAGGATAAATCAGTATGCAGAGAAAGTGCAATTTAAGACGCTGCAAATTAATGGTGAGTTGGGTTTCCAAAGGAGCCATCAAGTGGCAGAACTTCAAGGGCGTTTATTCACTTTGTTTACCAAGAAACTAACGAGTGGCTGAAATAGAAACTGAAGTAGACAGTGGGCATGGGATAAGAAAGGATATTGAGGATAAAAGGTCAGGGTCCATATAAGAGGCCAGGCTGGACAAGGAATCAGACAGGGCAGGTAAGAAAGGAAAATGTATTTTGGAGGAAATGGCCTCACACATTGGCTGGGTTGGGGATGCTTAAACATCATTTGGTTGTGCCTCTTGGTTCAGAAAAAATAAATCCAGACTTTAGAGTCCTGTGGAAAGGGTGGGGGAAGCATGGCATTGTAATAATTCTGGGAGAAGCATAAAGAGGCCGACAATGACTAATCAAAAGCAAAGAAAATTCTAAAAGCATTGTGGCCTTTAAAAAAAATTATATCATCCAAATACCTCAAGCAATGCTGACAAGAGCTAAATTCAATTTTTCTTCACTCTTTTTCTGACTTACAGGCAGCCTCATTTCATGGTGAAAAGCCTCCCTTCCCCAAAGTTGCAGGATAAGCACAATTTCAACAAATGAGCCAATAGAACAATAACTGCCTTCAGCTATGTTGCTATTTCTAATTTTCAGTGGAAAAAGCAAATTCTTAAATGTCTTCAAGAGGTAGAAGGGCTGTAGAAGGGATTTGGGTATTACAAAAATTGCAGATTCTAGGGTAGCCTACGTATAATATTGTGTGTGATATTCTTAAGCCCACTGCTAAGTACACATAAATATCCACACTTCATATATGGTAATATTTCCTGAAAAAGGATAAATGCAAGATAAATTCTAAGCCCAAATTTAAATGGAGTTCTGACTTCAAAACTTATTTCTTATATATCCTTTGACCTCCTTAGAAATGACATTTAACTCCCTTAAAAAAAAATACTAGAGCTTGTTAGGCAAACTACATTTACTAGACTTACCAGTACTCTCACTGAAGAAATGGTGAGTGTATTAGTCCATTCTCACATTGCTGTCAAGACATACCTGAATCTGGGTAATTTATTATTTATTTATTTATTTATTAGAGACAGAGCCTCGCTCTGTCGCCCAGGCTGGAGTGCAGTGGCGGGATCTCGGCTCACTGCAACCTCCGCCACCCAGGTTCAACTGATTCTCCTGCCTCAGCCTCCTGAGTAGCTGGAATTACAGGTGTGCACCACGGCGCCTGGCTCATTCCATTCCCGGCTCTCTTACTCTCAATGAGAATAACAAAGAATATGGTCCGCTCAAAGTCTTAGTGTAATAGCGTATCTCAAAATACAGAATTGGGCAGTGCGTTCATAGTGTTTCAGAGACTCCGCTGGATGTTAAAATCACCCAGGGTCTATGCCTGGCGCGGTGGCTCACGCCTGTAATCCCAGCACTGTGGGAGGCCGAGAGGGGCAGATCACGAGGTAAGGAGATCAAGACCATCCTGGCTAACAGGTGAAACCCCTTCTCTACCAAAAATACAAACAATTAGCCCCGTGTGGTGGCAGGTGCCTGTAGTCCCAGCTGCTCAGGAGGCTGAGGCAGGAGAATGGCCTGAACCCAGGAGGCGGAGCTTGCAGTGAGCCCAGATTGCACCAATGCACGCCAGCCTGGATGACAGAGCGAGACTCCACCTCAAAAAAAAAAAAAAAGAAAGAAAGAAAAAGAAATCACCCAGGGTCTTACAAGGAGCAGAACAAGTTGGGACTAATCAGAGTTTATGATGTAACAGCTGCGGACTGCAGGAGCTACCTAAGTCTTAAAGCAAACCCTAATAAATCAGCTCTCCGTAAGTTGTTGAACTGGTTCAGCCTTTTTTTTTTTCCAGGAGCAGTTATTCCCTACAACAAAGTTGTTTTTTTGACTTGTTCTCAGTATTCATCAAATATAGGAAAGTGTGCTTAATCTCAATACTGTTTAGCACAGAGAGGGAAGAGTATTGAGAGGTGACAACGTGCTAGCAGCCCTCACTCTCCGCGCGTCCTCCGCCTCGGCGTCCGCTGTGGCGGCGCTTGAGGAGCCCTTCAGCCCGCCACTGCACTATGGGGGCTCCTCTCTGGGCTGGCCCAGGCCGCTCCCTCTGCTTGAGGGGAGATGTGGAGGGAGAGGCGCAGGCGGGAACAGGGGCTGTGGCGTGACCCTCACAGGCCAACGCGAGTTCGGGCGGGCGCCTTGGAGGGCTCAGAGGGCCCCACACTCGGAGCTGCCGGCGGGCGCCGCCCAGGGCAGTGAGGGGCTTAGCACCGGGTACTCCAGCACTGCCGGCCTGCATGCACCACGCTGGCCGAGCCTCAGCCGCCTCTCCCCTACCCTCAACGGGCAGGGCTCCGGACCTGCAGCCTGCCATGTCTGAGCCCCGCCTCCGCGGTGGGCTCCCGCGCGGTCCGAGCACTCCCCGACGAGCGCCGCCCCCCTTCCGTTGCGCCTGGTCCCATGGACTGCCCAAGGGCTGAGGAGTGCAGGCAGGGCTCAGGACTGGCAAGCAGCTCCCCTGCAACCCCGGTGCAGGGTCTACTAGGTGAATCCAGCCGGACTCCTGAGTTTGTTGGGGACTTGGAGAACTTTTATGTCTAGCTAAGGGATTGTAAATACACCAATCAGCACCCTGTGTCTAGCTCAAGGTTTATAAATACACCAATCAGTACTCTGTATCTAGCTAACCTAGTGGAGACTTGGAGAATTTGCTGTCTAGTGGACATCTAGTAGAATCTCTGTGTCTAGCTACAGGATTGTAAACGCACCAATCAGCACTCTGTGTCTAGCTCAGGGTTTGTAAACGCACCAGTCAGCACCTTGTCAAAATGATCCAATCAGCTCTCTGTAAAATGGACCAATCAGCAGGATGTGGGTGGGGTCAGATAAGGGAATAAAAGCAGGCTGCCTGCGCTCACCAGTGGTAACATGGTAAGTTTCGTTTCCATGATGTGGAAGCTTTGTTCTTTTGCTCTTTACAATAAATCTTGCTGCTGTTGAGTCTGGGTTCATGGCGCTTTTATGACTTATAACACTCCCCACGAATGTCTGCAACTTCACTCTTGAAGCCAGGAAGACCACGAACCCAGCAGAAGGAAGAAACTCTGAACACATCTGAAGGAACAGAGTTGGGACATACCATCTTTAGGAACTGTGACACTTACTGCGAGGGTACGTGGCTTAATCCTTAAAATCCGTGAGACCAAGAACCAACCAGTTCTGGACACGGTATGTTTGGCTCAAAAGCTGTTGAACATTATGACAGGAAAGTATGCACGTTTGTAGTAGTATTGAACACAAAAAGAATAAACTATTCCCTGTTTCTGGATTAACAATAGTTAAGGTAAGAAATGTTTACCAATGGAATGGATCGTCAAGATAGTGGCAAATGTTCATAGACCATAGGACATGACAGACAGTAACCTAAACCTAAAAGAAACGACACAAACTCTAGCCAGTAAAAGATTTCTATTTAAAGACAAACTTTTCATTTTAGTTCTCAAAACATGCATAGAAAAGTAGAAATTACTGGAGTATAGATGATAGTATATTGAAACCCAAAAACAAAATTTGATTCCTAACGTGCATACACAGGCATGCACATAAACTCTCATGTGTGACCGGGCACGATGACTCATGCCTGTAATGCCAGGACTTTCGGAGTCCAAGGTGGGCAGACCATGAAGTCAAGAGATCGAGAACATCCTGGCCAACACGGTGAAACCATGTGTCTATTAAAAATACAAAAATTAGCCGGGGGTGGTGGCAGGCATTTGTAATCCCTGCTACTCAGGAGGCTGAGGCAGGAGAATTGCTTGAACCCAGGAGAGGGAGGTTGCAGTGAGCTGAGATCTCGGCACTGCACTCTAGCCTGGGTGACAAGAATGAGACTCTGTCTCAAAACAAAACAAAATAAAACAAAAAAGGTATACAATCTGGTATTTTGATATACATATACATTGTGAAATGATACCACTACCAAGCTAATTAACATATGCATCGCCTCAAATAGTCGCCATTTTTGTGTGGGGGGCGGTGAGAACATTTGAGATCAGCTTTCAGCAGATTCCAAGTATATAATACAGTATTAACTATACTCACCGTACTGTAAGTAAAATCTCCAGAAATTATTTATCCTGTATAACTGAACCTTTGTACCCTTTAGCCAACATCTCCCCATTTTTCTCATCTTCTAGCCCCTGGCAACTATCATCCTACTGTCTGCTTCTGTGGGTTTCACTTTTTTTTCCTTTTTAGATTGCATCTATAAGTAAGATCATTCAGTATTTGTCTTTCTGTGCTTGGTTTAATTCACTCACTATCATGTCCTCCAGATTCATCCATTGTCACAAATGAGAGAATTTCCTTCTTTTTCAGGACTGAGTCATATTCTGTGGTACACATATACTACATTTTATCCAGTGACTTGTTGACAGACACTCAGGTTGTTTCCATATTTTAACTATTATGAATAATGTTGTAATGAATATGGGAGTGCAGATATCCCTTTGAGATAGTGATTTCATTTCCATTGGATATGTAACCAGTAGTGGTATTGCTGAGTGATATGGTAGTTTATTTTTAATTTGAGAAAGCTGTTTTGGAAGCATCAGTCATCACAGAAACCTACACTGTTTTCCATGATAGGGATACTAAGTTACATTCTCACCAACGGTGTACAAGAGTTCCCGTTTCTCCACATCTTCATCAACACTTATCTTTAATCTTCTTTATAATAGCCATTCTAGATATATGAAATTACATTTCGCTGTGGTTTGATTTGCCTTTTTTCTGATGACTAGTGATTTTGATCATTTTTTCATACACTTGTTAGCCAAATAGATATATTATTTGGAGAAATTCCTACTTAAGTCCCTTGCCCATTTTAAAAACTGGGTTATTTGTTTTCTTGAAATTGAGTTGCTTGATTTTAGTATATATATTGGATACTGACCCCTTACCAGATGTATGGCTCGCAAATATTTTCTCCCATTCTATAAGTTATTTCTTCACTTTGTTGATTATTTCCTTTGCTATGAAGAAGTTTTTTGGTTTGATGTAATCCCATTTGTCTATTTTTGCTTTTGTTGACTGTGCTTTTGGAGTCATATCCAAAAATTTATTCCACAGAATGATGTTAAGAAGGTTTTCCCCGAGTAGTTTTACATTGTTAGGTGTTATGGTTATTTAATCCATTTTGACTTGATTTTCGCATGTGGTGTGAGACATGGGTCCAATTTCATTCTTCTGCATGTGGATATCCAGTTTCTCCTATACGTTTTGCTGAAGAGACTATTTTCCATTCTGGGTTGTTAGCACCTTTGTTAAAGATCAGTTTACTGTAATTATATGGATTCATTTCTGAGTTCCCTGTTCTGTTCAATGGTATATACCTCTGACACATGTCAATACCATGGTGTTTGATTGCTATAACTTTGTATTATAAAATCAGGTAATATGATTTATTCAGTTTTGTTCTTCTTGCTTAAATTACTTTGGCTATTTAGGATCTTTTGTGGTTCCATATAAGTTTTAACATTGTTATTTGTATTTCTGTGGAAAATGCCATTGGAAATTAGATAAAGATTTCATCATGGTGAGTAGTATGAACATTCTGACTATATTAATTCTTTCAATCTATTATCACAGGATATTGTTTCATTTATTTGTGTCTTAATTCTTTCATCAATATTTTATAGTTTTAAGTGTACATATCTCTTATTGATTAAATTTATTTCTAATTATGTGTTTATGATGCATTGTAAATGTGATTGTTTTTTAAAATTTCTTATTCAGGTCATTTGTTATTAACATACAACACAATTGATTTGTTTACATCAATTGTGAATTCTACAGCTTCACTGAGTTTTTGTACTAGTTCTAATAATTTTTGGTGAAGTCTTTAGGGGTTTTTATATATTAGATCATGTCATCTGCAAAGAGAGATAATTTAACCTCTTTCTTTCCAAACTGGATACCTTTTATTTCTTTTTCTTGTTGACTAGGACACCCATTTGTATGTTGAATAAAAGTGGTAATAGTGGGCATCCTTGTCTTATTCCTAATGTTAGAGGAAAAGTTTTCAACTTGATTATACAATGTCTTGATGATGATCTCTTTATGTTTAATCTATTTGAGATTATTTGAACTCATTGGTCTGGATTTTCATCTACTTCTCTAGATTTGGGAAATTTTCTGTTGTTTTCTTAAAGAAACCTTTTTCCTCTTTCTCTTTCTCTGCCCCTTCTGTGACTTTCTTAATGCATATATGGGTTTGCTTGATGGTGGCCCATAAATCCTGTAGGGTTTCTTCACTCTTTTCATTCTTTTGTTCCTCTGACTGGTTACTTTCAAATAAGCAGCGTTTGAGGTCACTGACTCTTTCTGCTGCTTCATCAAGTTTGCTGTTGAAGATCTCTGAAATTTTTCAGTTCAGTCATTATGTTCTTCAGCTTCAGAATTTCTGTTTGGTTATTTTTTATGTTTTCTCTTTGTTGAACTTTTCATTTTATTCACACATTGTTTTCCTGATTTGGTTTAGTTGGCTGTGTCTTCTTGTGTAGTTCATTGAGCTTCTTTAAGCCAATTAGTTTGAATTCTTCTTCAGAAAGTTCATAAATCTCCATTTCTTTGGATTGGTTATGGGTATTACATTCTTTTTGTGATGTTATGTTTCCCTGATTATTTATGTGCCTTGTGGCCTTGCATTGGTGTATTCATATTTGAAGAAGTAGGCACCTCTTACAGTCTTTACAGACACTTCAGTGGGAAATCCCTTTACCAGTCAGCTTGTCCAGAGATTCTGGGAAGGCCAACTGGCAAGGTACATGGGTGGAATTATTTTAGTGGGCTGGCCTGGTGCCTGGATCAGTGGGCATGTGGGCCTGGCTCTTGAGTCCACAAGGGTTGGCCTGATGCCTTGGCCTATAGGGGCAGGCCTACAGTCCAGGTCCACTCAGTGGACTATGAGTGTGGGTCTACATGAGTGGGTCTGGATCCTGGGTCTGTGGGAGTGGACTGGCTCCTGGGTCTGTGGGAGTGGACTGGCTCCTGGGTCTGAGGGTACTGGCCTGGTACCAGAGCCCACTGGAATAGACTTGGTCTTCAGGGATATGCCTGGAGCCTGAGTCCATAAGGCCAATTTGGCACTGGCATGGACCTTGAGCCTGAGTTCATAGGGGCTATTCTGGTACTGGGTGGGCCCAGAACCTGAGTTTATGAGGCTGGGTTCAATATAGAATCTATGGCAGCAGCCTGGTCCTAGGGTCAACTGAGACAGGCCTCATACCTGATTCCATTGAGAAAAGCCTAGTACCTAAGACCATGAAAACAGGCCTGGAATTGGGTCCATAGGGGTTGGCCTTATGCTGGAGCCTGGAGCTGCGGGGGCCATCCTGGAGCTTGAAGATGTGGGTGCCAGCATGGCTCTGAATGGGTCTGTTGCCTGAGGTCATGTGAGCTGGTCTGGGGCCTGGAGGCCACAGGGGCTAACCCGGTGCAGGTATTGGCCTGCAGCTTGGGGATGCAAAGGCTGACCTGGTGCTGGGGCAAACCTGGAAGCTGACCTGGTGCTGGGGTGAGCCTGGAAGCTAAGTCTATGAAAATGAGCCACATATTGAGACCACAGGGATCAGTCTGGCATTAGGCACACTGATATTAGGGCACACTGGTACCTGATTCCATGGAAACAGGTCTTGTGCCTGAAACCATGAAGGCGGGTCTGTAGCCTGGAACAGTGGGGCCTGCTTTGTGCCAAGATTCACTGGTAGGAATCTGTTGCCAAAATCCATGTCAAAGGCAGGCACTCACTTCACTTTCCTTTCCCCATGCAGACGGTATTTCTCTCTGTACTGTGCTGTGCAAGCTTGGGGTAGACATCACATGGGTAATGTAATACTGACCTTCTTACCTCATTCAATATGCCTTTTCTTATGTCTGTACTCTATCCAGGTGCTATAATCTCTGACCTGGATTCCTTAGCTCTTGCAAAGGTATTTTCATTCACGGATCGTTGTTCAAATTGATTTTTCTGCGAGAAGATGAGTGCTGAAAATGCCTATTTCACCATCTTGCTGATGTCACACAGAAATTCAAATTCTGTCTTATGATGCTGGTTTATGGACAGCTTTATAGAAGCCAGTCCTGTAAAGAGAAAGGGAATGAACCCATTCCAAGCAGAGGAGATGGCAATTGATGGAAGAACTCAGTGTGTTCAGGAAACTGAAATAATGGATATAGATCTCCAATGTATAGAGAATACAGAGTGACAAAGAGGCTGGGACAGATAATGGTGGGGATGGAGTGGGTGGGTGATCAGCCACAGGCAACCTTGAACATCATGATCTGTAGGTAAAAACAAATAAATGGTCTCATACTTTTTTAATATAAAATGTATAAAATGATTTCAAAAGTTACCAGGTGATAGATGCAATTCTGAAAAAATGTAGATCTTTAAAGAGGTTATTAAAGTGACTAAATGAGCAAGTTCCAGATTGTAACTAATTTCTAGAGGTTTGGTTGGATATAAATTGAGATATTTCATATTTGGCCTGCTTGTGCTGAACATTTACTTACAGATGTGCTTTTCTTCTGAACTAATTCCATCATGTGTGTGCTAATAAATTTTATGTAAAAAGGTGTCTAGAGTCAATTACATCTGGTAAATGCTAATTTGAAACAAAAGTCTTCTTTGAACCCTTAACCTGGTAAACATTTAAAATCTCCAAAAACAATGTAGAAATGCAGCAGATACCACATTTACCGAGGCATTGCTAATTCTTTTATTGAAGCATCTTGAAAGATTAGATTTTAGGTCACAATATCTGGGTATTTTTTGGTTCTAAGAGCTAATAGTGACTGTACAACAACAAATGTCACTATAAGGTATTACTTGTTGTGGTAAACTATTTCTGTTGTTTATTTCCTGTTGAATTAATTTAGAAAATCATACTGTGAAAGAACACAGTATAAACTTTTTATTTTCTGGGGCAGAGTTGGTAGATTGAATAAAACAACTTATTGGCATGTTGGTTCCAGCAAATGCAGTTGTTGCCTGGCTGTGAGAGCAACAGGAGCTAGCTCAGGCCTGGCATAGGGACAGAGGGCAGGGACTATCCTCCAGCAGGCCAGGAGCCACTGCTTGCTCTGGCTCACCTTAGTACATTTTGGCACAGATAATGCCTGCAATCCATATGGATTAGCAGATAGTACATTAATTATGCTCTACATTATGGTGACCAATTATTTTAAAAAGTACTACCTCAGACCAGGGCCGGGCGCGGTGGCTCACACCTGTAATCCCAGCACTTTGGGAGGCCGAGGCCGAGGCCGAGGCAGGCAGATCACGAGGTCAAGAAATCGAGACCATCCTGGCTAACACGGTGAAACCCCGTCCCTACTAAAAATATAAATAAATTATCTGGGCATGGTGGCGGGTGCTGAGGCAGGAGAATGGTGTGAACCCGGGTGGCGGAGCTTGCAGTGAGCAGAGATTGCACCACTGCACTCCAGCCTGGGCGACAGAGTGAGACTCCATCTCAAAAAAAAAGAAAAATTTAAAAAAAAAAAAAAAATACCTCAGGCTAGGTGCAGTGGCTGACATCTGTAATCCTAAAGCTTTGGGAGGACGAAGTGGAAGGATTGTTGAGCCCAGGAGTTCAAGACCAGCTTGGGCAATAAAGCAAGACCCTGTCTCCACCAAAAAATTTTTAGAAAGTTAGCCAGGCATGGTGGTACATGCCTATAGTTCCAACTACTCGAGAGGCTGAGGCAGAAGGATTGCTTGAGTCCAGGTGGTCAAGGCTGCAGTGAACCATGGTTACACCACTACACTACATGTCTCATTCTAATGTTACCCAATTTGTTGGAAAAAGTCTGTTAGACTCTTGGTTTTCCTGACTTCAAGGCCCATGTATTTCATCCTTCATGCCCTTGAATCTGTCTTTTTTGTATTTGGTTTAATTTGTCATTTGAGCTGACTAAGTCAGTTTCAGAAATCTTATGTAGATTTTAAGTAAACTGAATAAAAAATATTGTCCATTCTCTCAAATCTGGATTTTCTTTCTCTAGTTAAAATTGGTAGCATTTTCATAACAGTTTAGTAGAGAAAGTAATTTCATAAAAAGGGAGTTTTTAAAAAGTCACATCTCTTTACGAATATAATGCCATGCCCAAGGCATGCACCTTTTCTCCTAGACTAGGGCTTTTTTAGGGTTATATAGAAAGAACCTTCACAGTCTAAAGCATTTTGAGTATGTTGTGGGCCAGAATACATTAACTGATAATTTAGTATGCATGAATCGATTGACTAATGTATCAATGAAGGACAGATAGCAAGCAAAAACCTGCCTACTATAATTTATTACTCAATATAAATTAAACCTATCACATTCTCTTTTTCTGATTACAAGAAAAAAATATCCTTTTAGCTCACTTTGGAAGAAAATTGAAACCTACATTAAAAACATTATAATTTTTGGTAAAATATACCCTTGAGCAAATACATGATAGTTAAAATGTTAATTGTAAATTGGCTGTCATGCCTAACATCTAGTTTATCTCAACACAAAGCTTAGCAGCCAAGCACAAAGATAATGCTAATTTTTTATAGCCATGAATAGTTAATGCTAGAAAAGCTGTCATATTTTGTTTTAAAATATTCCCTAGAATGTAGTATTTCATATCTATGACATTTCATAGGAAAAGAAAAATGCACCTTTCAACATTTATAATAACAAAATCCTTCAGGTGTCATATTTTGGCAAAAATAAAGGAGAAAGTTCCAACTTTTGAATAACTTAATCTTTAGTACTTTTCCTTATAGTTTAAAAATAAGACAGAAAAATTCTTGTGTAAGCCTAGAAAAATATTAAACTGCTTTCACATTTTGTCTTGATTACTCACTTGGTTACATTCCCATTGAAGAAAAAGTGTATCAGGGAGTCAGTAAGGCACCAAGATGTCAAAGCATTAATACTACAGAATAAAAAAGCTTAATAAATACAAATGTCCATGCAACTATTTGTACACAAATGTTCATGGCAGCTTTATTTTTAATAGTAAGAAATGAGTGCAGAGGTTCATCAACTGTTGAATAGATAAATGATTGTAGTGTAACCATCCAATGGAATAGTAATCTAATATTTAAAAGGAATGAACTACTAATGCAACATGAGTTAATTTCAAAATAAATCTTGTGAGTGAAAAAAGGCAGACAAAAAAGTACATATTGTAAAAATTGTATTTATATAAAATTCTCGAAAATTTGAACCAATCTACAGTGACAGAAAAGAAGTAAATAGTTGCCTAATAATGAGTGGGTACAAAGTGATTACAAGAGCAAGCATTGCCAAAGGATAAAGGAACCTTGAGAGTGTGGTGGATGTGTTCCTCTCTTTGAGGGTGGTGTTGGTTTCATGGATGTATGTATGTGCCTATGCTTGTTAAATTGTATACTCTATATATGTGCAGTTAATTTTACATAAATTTTGATCTCATGAAACCTGTTAATAAAAGGTTTTTTAAGATAAATATTAAGGGGAGAAAATTTTCTACCTGTAACCATGGTTGACCAAGATAAATTTTCTTGTTGTCACCATTACTAAAATAGTTATAGTGGCTATATCTATTTGGGTATATACTGGCATCTTACTCTCCACATGTGTAAATCTTAACTGAAAATAAAGGACTGATTTTTAAATAACGAGGCTGGTAGTGTGAAGCTAAATGGGCTCTCTCAAACAAAAGGAATGAAACCCCTGATTTGTAGCATTTGCTGATTTCTATGGCATAAATTCCCTCACCATGGCTTTTATTGCAAAGGATATGTCTAATACCCAGCTGGTAAAATTCTTAAAATTTTAACATTTGGCTCAAAGACATTCGCACTGAATGTCCAGTGCCTTCAGTGTACAGTGTCAAGATTTCAGTGCAGAACCTCCTCCCACCAGACCTGCCCTCAAACCACTGAACTGAGCCAAAATGCCATAGGTTATTTATGAGGTTTGGTATCCTCATATATGGAGAAATTCCAGACTTTTTTTTACTTACACAGTTCACTCATTCATTCAAACAGAGTTTTTCTTAACCACTACCTCCCTCTTCTCACACTTGCACCTCTCCCAGACTTCCCAATATCAACGACTGTGAATTCCACTTTTGCATTTGCCCAGACTAAAAAATGTTACAGCCATTAACTCCTATTTCTCTCACACTTTGCATCCACTCCATCAGCATATCTTGTAGGATCTATCTTAAAAACACATCCAGAATCCAAGTTCCCCCACCTGGACTATTAAAAAGAGCCTCCCAAATAATCTTACTGCTTTAACCTTTGTTGGAGATTCTCCCAAAGACCAACCTGAGTGGTCCTTTTAAAAAGCCAATAATGTCCTTTTAAAAAGTACTTATTTGACTCAGGATAAGAGTTAAAGTTATTTTCATGCTTTGAGGATCCTTTGTGATCTGGTCTGAGGGCTCCATGGCTTACTGCTTCACAGTTTTACAGTTCCCACTCAGATAGCTTCTCGGGAACACCTTCTATGACCAGTCAAAGTAAAGCTGAATTTCCTCTACCCGTGGGTTACTCTCTTACCTGTGGACCTGCCTTTTTTTTCTCAATTGACCTATAACATGTTTATGTTTTTGTTTGAAATAGTCTCCCTACATTGGAATAGAGCCCCTTGGGAGCACTGACTTCAGGTCACAACCATGTTCCCTTTACCAAGAAGGCCTCAACTCACAAAAGTGTTCAACAATTATTTATTTATTCTCCCAACAAATGTTTTGGACAGGATGTGGTGCTGGGGGTAAGGAGGTGAGCAAATTAGGCATAGATTTGACCTCAAGGAACATATAATCTATTCAGGGAGAACTACTTCAATCAAATACACAAATATTGGCAAAATTAAAGCTGTAATTAGTGATTTTAAAAAGACATATGATTCATTGAAAGCACAAAATAGCAGAACCTGACTTACTCTAGGGAGTCAGGATTGCTTCTATGAGGAATGACATTTGAGCTGAGATCTGCAGGATGAAAAAAATTAACGTGAGAGTTTTTGTAGTGAGAAGAGCAATTCAGAAAGTAGAACTGGCTTATGTGAAATCACTGTGGGAGGAGAGCAAGGAGTGTTGGGGGCCTGAGTGAAGACTGGTGTAGTACAGTGAGCAGACAGTGGGAAGCCCTGTGCGTGGTGACTTGGGGGGACACATAAAGACCATACAGGACTTTAGAGGCCTAGCTAAGTCTTTGGACTTTATCTCCTGGGCACTGGAATAACCAGAAGTCCTTGACACCACTGAGATAATGGTACCCCATTAACACCATTTTGACCTGTGGATGACATGATCAGGCTTCCATCTCAAAGCTAACTGTGGATACACTGGGGATAATAGACAAGAAGGGGTCTGATATGGTTTGGCTCTGTGTTCTCACTCAAATCTCATGTTGAATTGTAGTCCCCAGTGTTGGAGGAGGAACCCGGTGGGAGGTGATTGAACTATGGAAGCAGATCTCCCCTTGCTGTTTTCAGGATAGTGAGTGAGTTCTCATGAGATCTGGTTGTGTGAAAGTGGCAGCACCTTCCCCTTGGCTCTCTCTCTCTCCCTCCTGCCAGCCACGTGAAGATGTGCTTGCTTCCCCTTGGCCTTCAGCCATGATTGTAAGTTTTCTGAGACCTCTCCAACTATGCTTTCTGTACAGCCTGTGGAACTGTGAGTCAATTCAACCTCTTTTCTTCATAAATTACCCCATTTCAGGTAGCTCTTTATAGCAGTGTGAGAACAGACTAATACCAAGAGGGGGTGGGAGGAGAGATGGTGACTTTGGCTTTACACACTGTTCTCATGCTTGCTCTCATGTTACTAGAGTCTATGTTACTGCTCCTGGGAAAAATCTTGATCTCCAAATTATAAAAATGTGCTTGGTAAAATGCCTGTTAAATTTGAGAGAGACTATACTTTCCTAATAGCATACTCTAAAATAGTTCTGAAAAATTACCTTAAAATGTTCCTTATAACCTTCGTCATATTACCAAATACTAATTTATTCATACTTGTCTTTATGACTGAGTGAGAGAATTTAGAACTCAAGATTTTTTTAAAAAAAATAATATTTATCATATAGACTGAATAAAGAAAATGTGGTACATATGCATCATGGAATACTATGCAGCCAGAAAAACGAGTGGGATCATGTCCTCTTCAGCAGCATGGATGGAGCTGGAGGCCATTATCCTTAGCAAACTAATCCAGAAACAGAAAACCAAATACCACATGTTGTCACTTATAAGTGGGAGATAAAGGATGATAACACATGGACACACAGAAAGGAGCAACAACACTGGGGCCTCTCAGAGGGTGGAGGGTGGGAGGAGGGAGAGGATCAGGAAAAATAATTAATGGGTACTAGGCTTAATAACTGGGTGATGAAATGGTCTGTACAACAAACGCCCATGACACAAGTTTCCCTGTGTTATAAATCTGTACATGGAGCACTGAAGTTAAAAGTTAAAGAAAAGTATCAGGCTGGGCACCAGTGGCTCAGGCCTGTAATCCCTGCACTTTGGGAGGCGGAGGTGGGTGGATCACGAGGTCAGGAGTCCAGACCATCCTGGCTAACACGGTGAAACACCATCTCTACCAAAAAAACACAAAATACAAAAAAGGCCGGGTGCGGTGGCTCACGCCTGTAATCCCAGCACTTTGGGAGGCCAAGGCAGGCGGATCACAAGGTCAGGAGGTGGAGACTGCAGTGAAACCCCATCTCTACTAAAAACACAAAAAATTAGCCAGGCTTGGTGGTGGTGCCTGTAGTCCCAGCTACTCGGGAGGCTGAGGCAGGAGAATGGCGTGAACCCGGGAGGCGGAGATTGCAGTGAGCTGAGATCCGGCCACTGCACTCCAGCCCGGGCGACAGAGTGAGACTGTCCCCCCCGGCCCCCCAAAAAAAAGTGGGGAGGAAAGAAGAATGAATTCCCACTGGATAGATTAGTGAGAATCTGTGTAAACTGAAATGTGGGATTCTCATGCTTTGCATTTGTTAACTTTTCCCTTTTACCGCCTGTGAATTAACACATCTGCAAAGAACACGGAAAAGATTATACACAGTCATCATTTTGTTCATCTATGAAAATTACTTCGGAGGAACTATCTATTGAACATTTTTGTGGACATGTCATAGTATAGTGACTTTAAAAAACGTTCTGTTTTCTTAAACTTCTAGGCCGGGCGCGGTGGCTCAAGCCTGTAATCCCAGCACTTTGGGAGGCCGAGGCGGGCGGGTCATGAGGTCAGGAGATCGAGACCATCCTGGCTAACACGGTGAAACCCCGTCTCTACTAAAAACACAAAAAAACTAGCCGGGCGTGGTGGCGGCGCC
The DNA here is from genome assembly GCF_008728515.1 of Papio anubis. Lineage (NCBI taxonomy): Eukaryota > Metazoa > Chordata > Mammalia > Primates > Cercopithecidae > Papio > Papio anubis. The sequence goes on from NC_044988.1 coordinate 2,515,882, forward strand.
TGTAGTCCCAGCTACTCGGGAGGCTGAGGCAGGAGAATGGCGGGAACCCGGGAGGCGGAGCTTGCAGTGAGCCGAGATCGAGCCACTGCACTCCAGCCTGGGTGACAGAGCGAGACGGGAGACTCCGTCTCAAAAAAAAGAAAAGAAAACAAAAACAAACAACAAAACACACATCACAAATGTTCCCAAAGTGTCTGATAATATTGTTATGCTAGTGATACTTGAAGAACAAAATTTTAATATTAAAATAACTGCTCATAAAATAGAAAATGGTTGGAAACATAATAAAAACCACAGTGATGGATTATTAGCAAATCATTTCTCCCAAGCTTTAGGTGAAAGCTTCCTTTGGAGTTGCAGTGCAAGCGGGCAGGTAAATACTGGGGTCCTAACAATAGCAGAGAACTGAGAGCAAAATAGACTCTCACACATTTTCTCAAAAAAAGGTACATCAGAAACTTGTTTGGGGCCCTCTCAAAATAACACCTACAATCTTAATCCACATCTAAATTATCAAATTCAGTAAGTGGCTTTCCTGAATCTCAATTTCAGTTTTCCTGTGCATAGAAAATGCTCTAATCCCAAGCCTGTATTTTGCATGTCCTGAGAAAAGCAGATGTCAGGAGGGTGTGGGGTGACTCACAGGTTAAAACCTGTGTAAGCAGCAGGATAGGGGCAGCTAATGAGCAAGGGATTTTGGAGCAAGAATGCCTGTTCTGTGAAGCAGGGGCTGGGCGAGTGAAGATGCATCGACTAGACAGGAGAGACAGGGTCTCTGTGGTCCCCTCACAGTGCCACGTGTCCTCCTGGATTTCTGAAATGGGGAATGTGGAGTGTTGAGGTCCAGGGGTAGCTAGTGGCCTTATATGTTCTATAGATATAAAGGGATAGAGTTATTAATCAACTGTTGTACTTGCCTCTCTATTACAGAAATCCGCAATGACAGCTTTACTGATTTCTGTTTTGAATCCATTTAACCCCTGAGATTGAAAACATTTTACTGGCCTTAAACGACAGTCTACAGAAAGCTTTAAGAAATAAATTCTACTGAAGTCTGTGCAGTTCTCCTACCCATACCAAGTGTGAATTTATATATGTATGTTGAATGTGAATATGTTACAAGATTATCTAGAAAAATCTGGACGATCTAAAATAACCTGCCTGGATTGTATGGGAAGAAGAGGGCTAGTCTGCCAGAATGGTGCTTCCAGAGCAGTGCACATCAGTCACGTGGACTCCCTCAGCGGCATCCTTGAGCCCAGCTCCTGCTGCAGGCTCTGCAGGGATGCAGGAGACTATGGCCCAAGGCCTGGCTCCTGTTCTTAGGGACCTCACGACCCCACTGGACAGACCTGAACCCCCACCTCCAAAGACAGCAGAGCCTGGACTGCCCCAGGGTCTGACTCTCACTCTGCTTCTCTGTGAAACAATACTAATCACTTCATGTCTCTGGGAATCTTTCTGCTAAATAAAGAACCAGATTTCATGATTAGCAGAATTCTTTCAAACTCCAAAATTCTCTTTCTGTGAGGGCAAGACAGCATATAATAAAATTTCACAGCATGATAATGTAGGCGTAGAAAAGATGTGGTATCTTTCCTTACCCATCATAAGGGTCACAGGTGACAATCCTATAACAAAAGACAGGTTAGCAAAAGCAATGCAGGATACATTTATTTAATCAAAGTTTTACATGACATGGAGTCTTCAGAAATGAAGACCCAAAGACCCAGGGGAAACTGTCTATTTTAATGCTTAGGCTCAATGAAGAATGGGCAGCCATGTGCAAAGGTGATTGGACATCTCTTCAGATTCTTCTTGGCCTCTCTGTATGACATTCCTTTCCCTCGGTATAAGGCAGGACCCCTCTAGAACCAGGGTCTTGTGATCCGCTATCAAACAAGGTGGGTCAGAGAATTTCTTCATGGCCAGCTGCCACACGGAAAGGCAGGGAAGGTTAGAGTGATATTTCCAGGGTGTCATGGCTTGCTTTGGGAAAGAAGAATTCTGTTTCCAGGACTCACTTCAGGGGAGAAGTAGAGGGTGGGAGACAGGAGGGCAGGAGAAGGTCAGGGGGAAACTTGGCTTCTGGGGCCTTCAATCTCCTTTAGTTTAAAGCACTCTGGATGCCAAAGCATCATACTTTGGGGTATCATTTTATGAGACCAGCGATAACAGTCTTTGTGGGAATTCAGAGAATGGGGAGGATGTGTGAGCTGAAAAAGAATGAAGGAAGAGATGTCAGCTGAAGTCAGCTTTTACCACGTGGCAAGCATCATTCTCTTTGGTTTTATGGGACAACAGTGGTGAAACTGGGCAACTTTCAGACAAACCATTTCATTCCTTTAGTAAATATCTAAGCTCTTATTATTGTCCTAAGGTTCAAAACAGGTCTCCCCATCCCATCTGGCCCCTAAAAAGGATATGCATTTAGTTAAAGAATAAAGGGGAATTTGGGCCGGGCGGGGTGGCTCATGCCTGTAATCCCAGCACTTTGGGAGGCCGAGACGGGTGGATCACGAGGTCAGGAGATCGAGACCATCCTGGCTAACACAGTGAAACCCCGTCTCTACTAAAAACGCTAAAAATTAGCCCGGCGTGGCTGCGGGCGCCTGTAGTCCCAGCTACTCGGGAGGCTGAGGCAGGAGAATGGTGTGAACCCGGGAGGCGGAGCTTGCAGTGAGCCGGGATTGCGCCACCGCACTCCAGCCTGGGCAACAGAGTGAGACTCCGTCTCAAAAAAAAAAAAAAAAAAAAGATAGGGAATTTGAAGAATGACATTTTCCCCCCAAAGGTCAAATTTCTAACTTTCTTGTTCTTTCTAATGAGCTCTCTATAGCTCAAGCCGTACCCTTAGCAGCTGGAGGTAAAATAGGCTGTTTATTTGATCCTCAGATTGGAGAGGAGCGCCAGTGATTTCTTTCCCTGCTTTACTGGCCCTGAGAAGCAACTTCTCGCTTGCACTCTGATTAGCAGCAGGTAGAAGAATAAAGTTAATGTTAGAACTTTTCCCCTGTCCTTGATGCTCCAGACGCTGATTCAGCAGAGGTGAAAGGAACTGTTTTCATTGTGCAGAGCTATAGATTTATGAAAATTGCTTCTTTTGATAGGCAGCCAGGCATGAAGCAGGCTTCTGCTTCTAGTCTCAAAAAAAAAAAAAAAAAAAAAAATTTCCTGAGGGCTAATGATGTTAATCGAAGATATTGCCCTATTTCCTGGATTTGGATCTCATTGCTACTCCTAGAGCACAGAATGGTTCCTATGATTGAAGATAGAAACCATACAATGCATTCAACATTCTGTCTTTGGTAATCCCTGAAAGTCACATTAGGAATTTAGGATTGTGTTAGCTGTCGGAAGGAAATCTGAAGTTCCCATGGAGAGAGGCAAGTCAAAGTGCAAATGTTGAAGCTGCCGCTTCTCCCCGTCAGCCTTCTTGGAAATTGAGGTAGGGACTTTAAACTGTTTTCACTAATGGCTCTTTAGTGCATCATAGTGAGTTTTTTATTCTTCCCGTTAGAATTGAAAAACCTAACACGCTGCTGCCCTCACACCACGTTTTCTGTCTTCATTAGGAAAATAAACAGTGGCATGCAGGAAGCCTGGTGTAGACTAAATCCTGCTTGCCAGGAGGCTCTGCTGAGGTGGCTGTTTAGAGGAGCAGAAAGAGCCCTGGACCCCAAGGAAGAGGGGTCAGAGGAAGAGTCAGGGCTGTGTCTCCAGTAGGATGGGAACAGCAACAGATGGTTTTGCATTTCTGGGTCACGGGACTTCATCTGTGAAATGAGAGGGTGGGAGTGGGTGATTCTTGCAGGAATTTCCCCTACTATTAACATCTCTTGGTACATTTGTTACAATTGATAAGCCAATACTAATACACTCTTATTAAGTCTGTAGTTTACATTAGGGATCACTCTGTGTTTCACAGTCTATAGGTTATGAAAAACACACAATGACACATATCCATCATTACAGTATCATACAGAATACTTTTCACTGCCCAAAAAATCCTCTCTGCCTCACCTATTCATCTCTCCCTTCCCCCAGAGGTCCTAAAGTATGTAGCCTGTTCGGATTGACTTCTTTCACTTAACAATGTGCATCAAAGTTTCCTCAATGTCTTTACATGTCTCTGCTAGTTTATTTCTATTTATCACTGCGTAATATTTGATTGTCTGGATGTACCACAGATTATTTATCCATTTAGTTATTAACAGTCATCTTCCAAGTTTTGGCAATTATGGACAAAGCTGCTATAACCATCTGTGTGCAATTTTTTGCTTAAACGTATCTTTGTTTTCAATATCTTTGGGTAAGTACTAAGAACTGCAATTGCTGAAACATGTGGTAAGAGTATGTTTAGTTTTGTAAGATACTATCGGCCGGGCATGGTGGCTCACGCTTGTAATCCCACCACTCTGGGAGGCCCAGGCAGGTGGATCACAAGGTCAAGAGATCGAGACCATCCTGGCCAACATGGTGAAACCCCATCTCTACTAAAAATACAAAAATTAGCTCGGCGTGGTGGTGGGCACCTGTACTCCCAGCTACTCGAGAGGTTGAAGCAGGAGAATTGCTTGAATCCGGGAGGTGGAAGTTGCAGTGAGCCAAGATCTTGCCACTGCACTCCAGCCTGCCAACAGAGCAAGACTCTGTCTCCAAAAAAAAAAAACACTAAAAGGAAAAATACTGCCAAACTGTCATCTAAAGTGGCTATACTATATTGCATTCCTGTCGATAATGGATGGGAGTTCCTGTTGACCCATATCCTCCCCAGCATTTGTTGTCAGTATTTTGAGTGTAGCCATTCTAATTGGTGTGTAGTACTATCTCATTGTTATCTTAATTTGCATTTCTCCAATGACATATGATGTGGAGCATCTTCTCATATGCTTGTCATTCTGCATATCTTCTCTGGTGAGATGTTTGTTCAGATTTTTACTGATTTTTAAATGTGTTTTTTGTTTTCTTCTTGTTGAATTTTAAGGATTCTGTATGTATTGTGGATACTAGTCTTCTATTAGATATGTGTTATACAAAGATTTTCTCCCAATCTTTGGTTTGTCTTTTTACTGTCTTAACAGTGTCTTACACAGAAGTTTTAATTTTAATGAAGTCCTGCTTATCAATTTTTCGTGATAAATCATGCATTTTGATGTTGTACCTAAGGTCATAACCAAAACCAAGGTCAACTAAATATTTTCCTATGTTGTCTTCTAGAAGTTTTATAGTTTTGCACTTTATATTTAATATAAATATAAATATAAATATATTTAATATAAATTTATTTATAATATAAATATAAATAAATATGTCTGTGATCCATTTTGATCTTATTTTGTGACAGGTGTAGGGTCTGTGTATAGATTTATATTTTTGCATGTTGGATGACCAGTTATTCTAGCACCATTTGTTGAGAAGACTATCTTTTCTTTTGAATCACCCTTGCTTCTGTGTCAGAGATCAGTTCACTATGCACATGCAGGTCTATTTTTTGGCCCACTGGTATGTTCCATTGATCTATTTTTTTATTCTTTCACCAATACCACACTGTCTTGATCACTATAGCTTTATCATAGATTTTGAAGCTATGCAGTGTAAGTCCTTCAAACTTGTTCTTCTTTAACATTTGTTGGTTAATTTAGGTCTTTTGCCTTTTTATATAAACTTTGGAATCAGTTTGTCAATACCCACTAGATAACTTGGTGGGATTTCTATTGGGATTGCTTTTAATCTATAGATGAAGTTTGAAAGAACTGACATCTTCACAATATTGAGTCTTTCTATTCATATACTTAGAATAACTCTCCATTTATTTAGATCTTCACTGAATTCCTTCATCACAGTTTGACAGTTTTCCTCCTATAGATCTGATAAAATCAGAACAATGATGTGGAGCTATCACTGTCTTTATTGAAGGAAACAACAAAACGTATGTGATCGTTGGGAGCAATATTAGCAGATTATCACCTACTCTGATGTGTTTTCTCTTAAATGTCAATTAATGGATGAAATTACAATGTGCAAATAACCCTTGTTAACTTGTGTGAAGAAAATATGAGGGAGGATGGCTGACTAGACACAGCCAAGAGGAACAGCTCCCACCAAGGGACCAGGAAATTGGGAAGACTGGTGCGCTCCCGGCAGATCTTCAGAAGGAAGGCTTTGAGGGCAGACAGAGGGAAGACACTTGGAGAGCAGACAGAGGCAGACAGAGGGAAGAAAGATGTTGGGCTGAAGGGGGAGGAAGCTGGGAACCCTGCAAGGGGCAACCGTGCACCAGGACTCATTCCTGGTCCCCAAAAACTCCTGGAGGAGAGGTGAGTTGAACAGGCAAGGTGCAACCTCCTCTTGTCACAGGCCCCTGAATTCCTGACAGGAAGAGACCCTACAATGACCAGGGACACTTGAGTTGTCAGGGAGACCTGCTTATGAAAGTGTTGTGGTAGAACTCCAGACTGTGCAAAGCCCAGAAGGTTTGGTGTGGGAGCATCTGTAGTGGAGTATGGTCAGGGACACCCACTGATCTAGGCTACACTTACTCTCATAGGAGACTTCAGCCCTAGGGGAACTGTCAGACCTGAACTCTGCAGGGCAGTCTTGTCTATGAGGCAGGGCCAGCCCGACCTGAGCATCCTTCAGTCTGCTCACCCCTCCTGGGGCCCCAGCCTGGCCACACCTGCTTGCAGTGCAGCTTCACAGCAGGGTGCCGTGGGGGCTACCTCCTGAGGACCCACATCATAGTTCCTGTGCTGGCTGACTGTGCCTGACCAGCAGAGAACTACTGCAGAGTGGCCCCCATGTACACGCATCAACCTAACTGTGCCCTGCCCCCACTGCAACCTCCCCCATGCCACTTTGCCTGCATGCACTAGCCCACAGCCATCCCCTACATTGTTTTGCCAGTGCATGTGTGTGCGGGTGGACCTTGCCTCCCCTTTCCCACCACAGCGTGTGTGCCACGCTACTGCTGCCATCCTGAGTGCACTTCACCCTCCCAAGCATTGATGGAGCATTGATGGGTGGGCATGAAGCCTGCCAGCCCCGCCCCTGCCAGCGCCCTGCCCCTGCACCAACACTACCACCAGTGTGAAAATAGGCACAGAGAACAGAGGACTCACCCCTGTTCTGAGCGGCCACAACCACCCACGTGAATGTGCAAGGAGGACGCACACAGTCCTGTGCTCACCAGTGCTTCACTCCCATTCTGACACCGCCACCGGCACAAATGCGCATAAAGACACGGGAGTTGAGGAGGGGAGCACACATCCCCCACCCTCAATCCCTGCACTGTGATGCCACAGTTGCTGCTGTGAATGCCCACAAGGAGGCCAGCATGCTGCCAGCCACTAGTTCCCTGCTGCAGCCAGTGAGTGTGTACCACACCTCGCTGCCACTGCTGCTGCTGCTGAAGGTGTGAACCAGGATGGATCTCACTGCCACTGCCCTCTGAAGCACTTTGACTGGCACCACCCATCAGAGTGTTGTGAGCATCTTGGTCCTTCCAGCACATCAGGTTCCTAACCTTTAGGGGCCGGAGACAAAGCCTGGGCCAGAAACCAGTCCCCCAGAGTTACAGCATGCAGTTCGGGAGACCTGAGCTGAGCCTTAGTCTCCTAAAATATTCCAGAAATGAAACCAGTCAGTTGAACCCACCTTGTACCAAAACCAAACCCTCAAGGACATTGAATAGAATAAAGTAAAATAAAGTTTAGCCACAGAGGACACCAACTTCAAAGATTAAAGAAGCATCAGTCCACAAAGATGAGAAAGAATCAGCACAAGAATCCTGACAACTCAAAAGTCAGAGGGCCTTCTTCCCTCCAAATGACCACATCACCTCCCCAGCAAAGATGAGATGGTTGAAGTGACAGAAATGTAATTCAGACTATGGATATGAATGAAGATCATTAAGATTCAGGAGAATGTTGAAACCCAATCTAAGGAAGCTAAGAGGCACAATAAAATGATACAGGAGCTGACAGATAAAATAGCTGTAGGGAAAAGAATGTAACCCACCCTATAGAACTGAAAAACATGCTACAAGAATTTCACAATGCAATGGCAAGTATTAACAGCAGGGTAGACCAAACCGAGGAAAGAATCTCAGAGCTCGAAGACTGGCTTCCTGAAATAAGACAGCCAGACAAGAATAAAGAAGAAAGAGTGGACCAGGTGCGGTGGCTCACGCCTGTAATCCCAGCACTTTGGGAGGCCGAGGTGGGCAGATCACGAGGTCAGGAGATGGAGACTATCCTGGCTGACACGGTGAAACCCCGTCTCTACTGAAAATGCAAAAAATTAGCCAGGTGTGGTGGCGGGCACCTGTAGTCCCAGCTACTCGGGAGGCTGAGGCAGGAAAATGGCATGAACCCAGGAGGTGGAGCTTGCAGTGAGCCGAAATCACATCAGTGAACACTAGCCTGGGCAACAGAGTGAGACTCTGTCTCAAAAAATAAATAAATAAATAAAATTTTTTTAAAAAAGAGAAAGAGTGAAAAGGAGTAAAAAACCTCTCCTCTGAAAAACATGGAATTATGTAAAGAGACCAAATCTATGACTCATTGGTGTCTCTGAAAGAGATGGGGAGAATGGAAACTACTTGAAAACATATTTTAGGATTTCATCCATGAGACCTTTCCCAACCTAGCTAGAGTGACCAACATTCAAATTCTGAAAATACAGAGAACCCTGCAAAATCCTTCACAAGAAAATCATCCCCAAGAGATATGATTATCAGATTCTCCAAGCTTGAAATGAAGCAAAAAAATCTTAAAGGCAGAGAAAGAGAAAGGAGAGATAACATTAGACTAACAGCAGACCTATTAGCAGAAACCTTACACACCAGAAGAGGTTGGGGGTCAATATTCAACATTCTTAAATAAATGGAATTCCCACCAAGATTTCAAATCTAGCCAACCTAAGCTTCATAAGTGAAGGAGAAATAAGATCCTTTTCAGACAAAGAAGTGCTGAGGGGATTTTTTTTTTTTTTTTTTTTACCACCAGACATGCCTTATAAGCCTCCTGAAGGAAGCACTAAATATGGAAAGGAAAGCCTGTTACCAGCCACTAAAAAAAATACACTGAAATACACAGCCCAGTGACACCATAAGGCAACCACATAAGCAAGTCTGCAAAATAACCAGCTAACATTATGATGACAGGATTACATCCACGCATATCAGTATTAATCTGGAATGAAAATGGACTAAATGCCCTTATTTAAAGGCACAGAGTGGCACGCTGACTGAAAAAGCAAGACCCCATGGTACATTGTCTTTAAAAAACTTACCTCACATGCAATGACATCCATAGATTCAAAACAAAGAGATGGAGGAAATCTACCAAGCAAATGGAAAACAGAAAAAAAGCAACTTTCAACCCACAAAGATTAAGAAAGACAAAGAACGGCATTACATAATGGTAAAGGGCTCAATTCAACAAGACATTACTATCCTAAATATATATGCTCCCAACACAGGAGCACCCAGATCCATAAAGCGAGTTCTTGGAGACCTTCAAAGAGAATTAGACTGTCACACAATGTTAGTGGGAGACTTCAACACCCACTGACTGTATTAGACAGATCACTGAGGCAGAAAGTTAACAAAGATATTCAGCACCTGAACTCAACACTGGACCAAATGGGCCTGATAGACATCTACAGAACACTCCACCCAAAAACAACAGAATATACATTCTTCTCCATTGCCACATGGCACATACTCTGAAATCAACCACACACTTGGTCATAAAACAATCCCCAGCAAATGCAAAAAGAACTGAAATTATACCAACCACACTCTCATACCACAGTACAGTAAAAACAGAATTCAAGTCTAAGAAAATTGCTCAACACCATACAATTAGGTGGAAATTAAACAACCTGCTCCTGAATGAGTTTCAGGTAAATAATGAAGTTAAGGTAGAAATCAAGAAGTTTTTTGAAACTACTGAATACAAAGATACAACATACCAGAATCTCTAGGACACAGCTAAGGCAGTGTTAAGAGGGAAATTTATAGCACTAAAAATCCACATCAAAAAGTTAGAAAGATCTCAAATTAACAACCTAACATCAAGACTAAAAGAACTAGAGAAGCAAGAGCAAACTAACCCCAAAGCTAGGAGAAGACAAGAAATAACCAAAAATCAGAGCCGAACTGAAGGAGTTGAGACATGAAAAACTATTCAAAAGATCACCAAAGCCAGAAGCTAACTTTTTGAAAAAATTAATAAGATAGATAGACCACTAACTAGAATAATAAAGAACAAAAGAGAGAAGATCCAATTAACACAATCAGAAATGACAAAGAGGATATTACCACTTACCCTACAGAAATGAAAATAACGATCAGAGAATATTATGAACACCTCTACACACACAAACTAGAAAATCTAGAAGAAATGGATAAATTCCTGGATACATACACCCTCCCAGGACTGAGCCAGGAAGTCATTGAATCCCTCAACAAACCAATAACAACCTCCAAACTTGAATTGGTAATAAATAGCCTACCAACCGAAAATAAAAAGCCCAGGACCAGATGGATTCACAACTGAATTCTGCCAGCTGTACAAAGAGCTGGTACCATTCCTAGTGAAACTATTTCAACCAATGGGGAAGAGGAGGGACTCCTCCCCAACTCATTCTATGAGGCCATCAGCATCCTGATATCAAAACCTGGCAGAGACACAAAAATAAAAGATAACTTCAGGCCAATATCCTTGATGAACATGGAAGCAAAAATTCTCAACAAAATCCTGGCAAACTGAATCCAGCAGCACATCAAAAATCTAATCCACCACCATCAAATAGGCTTTATTCCTGGGAAGCAAGGTTGGTTCGACATTTGCAGATCAATAAATGTGATTTTTCACGTAGACAAAATGAAAGACAAAAACCACGATTATCTCAATAGATGAAGAAAGACTTCTAATAAAATGTAACATCCCTTTGTTTTAAAAACTCTCAATGAACTAGAGATTGAAGAAACATACCTCAAAATAATAAGAGCTATCTATGACAAACCCACAACCAACATCATCCTGAATGGGCAAAAGCTGGAAGCATTCCATGTGAAAACTGGCACAAAACAAGGATGCCTTCTTTCACCAATCTTATTCAACACAATATTCGAAGTCCTGGCTAGAGCAATCAGGCAAGACAAAGAAATAAAGGGGATCCAAATAGGAAGAGAAGAAGTCAGATTATCCCTGTCTGCAGATGACATAATTCTATATCTAGAAAACCCCATAATCTCAGCCCAAAACTCCTTAAAATAATAAACAACTTCAGCAATGTTTCAGGATACAAAATCAATGTGCAAAAATCACTAGCATTCCTGTATACCAATAATAGCCAAGCCGAGAACCAAATCAGGAACACAATCCCATTCACAATTGCCATAAAATGAACAAAATACCTAGGAATACAGCTAACAAGGGAGGTGAAAGATCTCTACAATGAGAATTACAAACACTGCTCAAAGAAATCAGAGATGACACAAACAGATGGAAAAATATTCCACACTCACGGGTAGGAAAAATCAATATTTTTAAGATGGCCATATTATCCAAAGCAATTTACAGATTCAATGCTACTCTATTAAACTACCAATGATACTCTTCACAGAACGAGGAAAAACTATTTTAAAATTCATATGGAACCAAAGAGTCTGGATAGCCAAGGCAATTCTAAGCAAAATGAACAAAGCTGGAGACATCATGTTACCAAACTTCAAACTATACTACAGAACTACAGGAACCAAAACATCATGGTACTGGTACAAAAATAGACACATAGACCAATGGAACAAAATAGAGGAATAGAGGGCGCAGAGATAAGGCTGCACGCCTACAACCATGAGATCTTCAACAACACTAACAAAAACAAGCAATGAGGAAAGGACTCCCTATTCAATAAATGGTGCAGGGGTAAATAACTAGCCACATGCACAAGATTTAAACTGGACCCCTTCCTTACGCTATATACAAAAATCAACTCAAGATAGATTAAAGACTTAAATGTAAAACCTAAAACTATAAAATCCCTGGGAGACAACCTAGGGAATACCATCCTGGACATAGGAATGGGCAAAGATTTCATGACAAAGATGCCAAAAGCAGTTGCAATGAAAGCAAATTTGACAAATAGTATCTAATTAAACTAAAGAGCTTCTGCACAACAAAAGAAACTATCAACAGGGTAAACAGACAACCCACAGAATGGGAGAAAATATTTGCAAATCATATATTTGACGAAGGTCAAATATCCACCATCAATAAGAAACTTAAACAAATTTATAAGAAAAAAACAAACAATCCCATTAAACAGTGGGCAAAGGACATAAGCAGATGCTTTTCTAAAGAAGACATACATGTGGTCAACAAACATATGAAAAAGATCCCATTATCACTGATCATTAAAGAAATGCAAATCAAAACCACAATGAGATACCATGTCACACCAATCAGAATGGCTGTTATTAAAATGTCAAAAAATTACAGATGCTGGTGAGGTTGTGGGGCAAAAAACAAACAAACAAAAACAGCTTATGCATTGTTGGTGGGAGTTAAATTAGTTCAACCATTGTGGAAAGCAGTGTGATGATTCCCCAAAGAGCTAAAAAATAGAACTACCATTTCACCCAACAATCTCATTATCAGGTATATACCCAAAGGAATATATGTCATTCTATCATAAAGACACATGAATGCATATGTTCACAGCAGCTCAATTCACAGTAACCAAGTTATGGAGTCAACCTAAATGCCCATCCATGTTAGACTAGATAAAGAAAATTTGGTACATATACACCATGGAATACTATGTAGTCACAAAAAAGAATGAGATCATGTCTTTTGCAGGAACATGGATGGAACTGGAGGTCATGATGCTTAACAAACTAATGCAAGAACAGAAAACCAAATACCACATGTTCTCATTTATAATTGGGAGCTAAATGATGAGAACACATGGACACAAAGAGGGGCACAACACACACTGGGACCTACCTGAGAGTGAAGGGTGGGAGGAGAGAGAGGATCAGAAAAAGTAACTATTGGGTACTAGGCCCAGTATGTGGGTGATGAAACAATCTATTTTCCTACATAACAAACCTTCACATGTACCCCTTAATCTAAAACAAAACTTTTTAAAAAAGGAAAATATGACAAATAGCATACCATTTGGGTTGAGATAAGGGGAAAGAAAACATGCTTTGCTTATAAGATTTTGCTGGAAAACTGCAAAAAACAATGTCTTTTATAAAATTGGTAAACATTTTTTGTTTTGTTTTGTTTTTTGAGGTGGAGTTTCACTCTGTCGCCCAGGCTGGAGTGAGTGGCACGATCTCGGCTCACTGCAAGCTCCGCCTTCCAGGTTCACGCCATTCTCCTGCCTCAGCCTCCCGAGTAGCTGGGACTAGAGGTGCCCGCCACTACACCCGGCTAATTTTTTGTACTTTTAGTAGAGACAGGTTTTCACCGTGTTAGCCAGGATGGTCTCGATCTCCTGAAAAATTGGTAAACCTTTTTAAACAAAAATCAACACCACAAGCCTTAAATGCTTTAGTCAAAATAGTTGTCAAGTGAGTAAAAAAAACAAATTAGTTGCCTCTCCCCAGATTTTAGGTTCTATCTACACAGGAACTGAGGAATAGATCTTATGTTATGACTTATTTTGGTGAAATAATTGGTCAGCGTAGCAAGAAAATGAGTTTCATTGAAGTTTTTCCTGCCAAAGATTGTAGGTTCCCTCAATTATAGACACTGTGTCATGAAGTTTACTTTAGGTTGTTTTGTTTTGTTTTTCTTCTGTGTCTCTGAAAAGACCTTTCATAGTACTGGGCTTATTTTGGCTTAGTGATTGTCAGCCTGACTTGATTACTCATGAAAGTCACCTGGAAAGCTTTAAAAATACTGAGGCCAGGGCCCTCCCCACAGGTTATATTGAATTGGACTGTGATGGGGCTAGAGAATTAGGATGTTTTTGAAGCAGCTGGATTTGTGAGTCATTGGTAGCCACACAAAAATAGTATTTATTACATGCAGTTGTTTGATTGAATTAAATTTTGTCTGAATTTCTGACTAGTTTTGATAAAGTGTTTCATCCAGTGCCCCATGTGCACACAGACTCACTTGTCTACTATAAGAGGAAAGTACTGTGTGACGTGTTTTCATGGGCCCCTCACATTTCCGCACACGTTAGGAGCAGACACAGACTGCCCTTTGTTTTGACCATCTTTTCAAGGATATTGGTGTCCCCTGGAACAAAGACTAGGCATATTTAGGGATCTTTACAAGGGATTTGCATTCCCTGAGCTCAGAGCTCCTATCCCATAATGCATGTGCATGGATCCATCTAAATCCATCCATGTCCTTCCCGTGGGACTTGAGGGCAAGGACAACTGATACCCTGTTGCTGACGCTGTTTGTTGGTGCACAAATAATAACGTTTTTGGCCAGGCACAGTGGCTCATGCCTATAATCCCAACACTTTGGGAGGCCGAGGCAGGCAGATCACGAGATCAGGAGATCAAGACCATCCTGGTTAACATGGTGAAACCCTGTGTCTACTAAAAAGTACAAAAAATTTGGCCGGGCATGGTGGCGGGCACCTGTAGTCCCAGCTACTGGGGAGGCTGAGGCAGGAGAATGGCGTGAACCCAGGAGGCGGAGCTTGCAGAGAGCCGAGATTGCGCCACTGCACTCCAACCTGGATGACACAGTGAGACTCTATCTCAAAAAAAAAATAAAATAAATAAGTAATAATAATAATAATAATAACGTTTCTTTGTCTCTGACCTGGGAGTCTTATTTCTTTTGGCAGCATCCATGAGAGTGGCAGCCCAACTTGTTAGATTGTAAGTAGTATGAAATTTCAGACCCTTGACTGTTCTTGCCAGGAAGATGAGTGTTAAATTTGATCAATACTTTTGAAAATAAATGCAGAGAAACGACGTCTGGGAATAACTATTAAAAAGACATAAAATATGAGGATCTCTGGGGTGTCCCACCTGGTAGAGCTGTAAGGTCACAGGGTGAATGTATCTTCTGAGAAGCCACAGCTTGCTTGTGATGCCACATTACATGAAGTCATTGCATTTTGCAAGTATTGTGCATTTACGTTTTCTCAGCTGAAGGAATAATCGCTGTCTGGAGGTATTAAATATAGATAATTTTCTCCAATACTATACCTTTACTTTTTACATTTCTTGTTATTGAACATCTACATGTCCAGGTGTGGTGGCTCACACCTGTAATCCCAGCAGTTTGAGAGGTCAAGGTGGGAGGATCACTTGAGCCCAAGAGTTCAAGACCAGCCTGGGCAACATAGTGAGACTCCACCTCTACAAACAAACAAACAAACAAACAAAAAACTAGCCAGGCATGGTGGCATGCGCCTGTGGTCCCATCTACTCAGGAGTCTGCGGTGGGAGGATCACTGGGGCCTGGGAGGTTGAGGCTGCAGTGGGTATGACTGCACCACTGCACTACAGATTACAGACTGGGCAACAGAGTAAGATCCCATCTCCAAAAAAAAAAAAAAAGAAAATCTACAAAAATATGTATTTCTGTGGACTAGCTAAATATATTAGTGTTATTAGAGAAATTTGATGAGTTAAACCCACTATTTAAGTGCCATAACTAAAGGCCACATCACATCTCTACAGTGTAGTTTTAAACTAGACCATCCAGTTTCTAATGAAGAGACAACCTGTCAGTTCCGATGTGATCCCAGACAAGACTTTATCCCCCCTATAAAGTAGATTACAGATATGCACACACATCAGGAAGGGGAGCATGAGAATAGTTCATTTGATACTCTTATATGCAACCCTGTATTGTATTCTGAACACAATGAAAATAAGATGTGAGCCAAGCATGGTGGCTCATGCCTGTAATCCCAGCACTTCGGGTGGGCAAGACAGGAGAATCACTTGAGCTCAGGAGTTTGAGACCTGCCTGAGCAACATAGTGAGATCTTGTCTCCGAAAAAATATATCCTTTTAAATGAAAAAAAAAAAATGAGATGAGATGTCAGGCCTTCAGCATATAATAATAATAATGTTTTTTTAGAGCATCTATTCTACACCAGACATTACGACTAAACGCCATATAAGGCACTATTATAATTTCCAATGTACCTATGGTAGGACTGAAGCTTAGAAAGTTTAGCTTGTTCATTTGGGAGGCCAAGACAGGCGGATCATAAGGTCAGGAGATCGAGACCATCCTGGCTAACACGGTGAAACCCCGTCTCTACTAAAAAATACCAAAAAACTAGCCGGGCGAGGTGGCGGGCACCTATAGTCCCAGCTACTCGGGAGGCTGAGGCAGGAGAATGGTGTAAACCCGGGAGGTGGAGCTTGAAGTGAGCCGAGATTCGGCCACTGCACTCCAGCCTGGGCGACAGAGCGAGACTCCGTCTCAAAAAAAAAAAAAAAGAAAGAAAGTTTAGCTTGTTCAAATGATAACATATGGACACAGGGAAGGGAACATCACACATCAGGGCCTGTTGGGGTATGAGGGACAAAAGGGAGAGCATTAGGACAAATACCTAATGCATGCGGGGCTTAAAACCTAGATGATGGGTTGACAGGTGCAGCAAACCACCATGGCACATGTATACCTACGTAACAAACCTGTACATTCTGCACATGTATCCCAGAACTTAAAAATAAAATTAAATTTAAAAGTTTAGCTTGTTCAGCATCCCATAGTAAGACACTGAGATTCAGGACTCAGGCTCCTAACTGCACAATACCCTGTTACACAGATCCTACCTGAAGAAACAGGTCAGCCCACCTACCGGACTTGACACCTTATAAATGAAAGAGCCCTGTGAGCACACTTCAGTGGAATCTCAGAAGATCCTTCCAGCTAGTTCACGTATTTACAAGGGAAATTGGAAATTGTTGCTGTAGCTGACAATATATTTATTGAAAACATTGGAGTGGAAGAAGTAAAGTACAAGTGAATTTGAGGTTTCAGAACGTTTTGGCCTTTTGTCAAAGATACTTGAAATTGCAAATGAGGTTTTGGCAGTTACTGGAAAGATTTATCAACTGAGTTCAGGAGATGAGTTTTGGGGCCAATCTTGAATTCTCTTCCTAGGGAAGATCTGTGTTGGTGAAGCACAGAGTTTGGAAAGGCATTCTTCTGAATTTGTGCTATTTATACAAAAGAGCTGTCCTTTCCTGTGGATTTCATTTACGTGACTGGAAAAATTGCCTCTTTATTTGAAATAATCTTTGTGAAATCATATTTTCCAATATATAATAAAAGAGGTGAATCTGGGAAAAGTCCGTAGTAAAAAATTTTACTTGAACATGCCATTGGGTTAAAAGATTGAATTAAAATTTATTTAGGATCTATAAATCAGATGTTGAATGCTGGCTTGGCGTCTTCCTCATGTTGACCTTGAAGGTTTCTTATGAAAAGAGAACTCTTGTTAGTGCCTGGTATTAGGCTTTTACTCACAAGCTGATCACTGTTCCTCTATTTGTCACTGAGATTTTGATGGTGATAATGAGGTAATGATAGTGATAACGATGATAAAATTTTTAAATACCTCAGAAATGGGAGAAAATATTACAAGCATTGAATTACAAATGTGTGCCTATAGAGTTTATGCAAGAATGAAGCAGAACTTTCACTCAAGGTGCATGAGTGTTATTGAAGAAATAATACACAAAGAATTACAAACATTGACTATATGATAAACTTTTTAAGTATGCCTTGCAAATAGCTCCATAGGAGGGCTGGGTTTTTGCTAGAAGGATTCATACTCATTTGAGCAACTCAATGGAGTATAAATAATTGAAACAAGACACCTTAAAAATGTTCATTCAATTACTGAAGCCAGTCTTATAAATTATAACACAGAAAAATAGACATATTTTTATTTGGGTATATTGTTTCTTGCCTTTAGGACGTTATAATGAGGTATCATATTTAAACATAAGGTTGACATAAAACGTCAAAACAGATGTATGAGGGATATGACTAAAAGTTGTTCTTTCCAAATATAGGTGCACGACTTACAAATGTCTAACTTATAAGAACTTTCAATCTATTTGAGATTAACCAGTTACCTTGTTATCATACCTAATGAATGCACTACTGGTATAGTTAACTTTTAAAACAGCTGAATTTTATAATACATGATTACGAGTAGACACTATTTCAGAGATCCTAAAAAGCTTGTTTAAAACGTCTCTTTTGATTAGAATGAAAGATAAACAGTGACAGATGATGCCTATTGTCTCCATGGTAACTACACTAATTAAAAGTAACATTGGAAATTTTTCCTAAGAAATAAATGTGCTTCAAATATGGTGTAGTCTCACATCTGAGACTGAGCCACAGGGCACCCTGTTTTCTACATTACTATGAATGGTTCCAGTGGAGGATGACATAACTTGTTCTTTGTAATGTAAAACATTAAAATATTTGTAGGCATCCCAAATGTGTTAATGTAGAATGTTGTTTTGGATAAGTGGGAAAACTACAAATTAAGCAGATAAAATGGTTAATTCTGTAGTTTCCCAGTCTCTTGCTGTTACAGCTGTTATAGATCAATGATTGGGTTTCCATCCTAATGATCAATAGTATTCCATGCTAGGATTTAAAAGGAATACAATGTCCGGCCGGGCGCGGGCGCGGTGGCTCACGCCTGTAATCCCAGTACTTTGGGAGGCCGAGGTGGGTGGATCACGAGGTCAG
Source organism: Papio anubis (assembly GCF_008728515.1). Taxonomy (NCBI): domain Eukaryota; kingdom Metazoa; phylum Chordata; class Mammalia; order Primates; family Cercopithecidae; genus Papio; species Papio anubis. The sequence goes on from NC_044988.1 coordinate 2,534,616, forward strand.
GAGATCGAGACCATCCTGGCTAACATGGTGAAACCCGTCTCTACTAAAAATACAAAAAATTAGCCCGGCGTGGTGGCGGCGCCTGTAGTCCCAGCTACTCGGGAGGCTGAGGCAGGAGAATGGCGGGAACCTGGGGGGCAGAGCTTGCAGTGAGCCGAGATCGCGCCCCTGCGCTCCAGCCTGGGCAATAGAGCAAGACTCTGTCTCAAAAAAAAAAAAAAAAAAAAAAAAAGTGCATAATCATAATCCCACGTTAATCATTGTCTAGCCCTGCAGATTCTATTAACAGTTTCCGGAAAAGCAACCTGTTCTGGATATTATTACATGTTTAACTTAAATGAGCTCTCTTCTTTTAAAAGAAACAGAACCAAGAACCAATGGCTTTCAGAGAATGATGAACTCTCCAACGATAGCCCCTGCCAAAAGTAATGTGACATGAGAGTCTAGAAACTATTTTCTACACTGAAATAAAATGCGCATTACACTGGCGGTAAACTATTTCTAGATGCATGAAAGCATCCGCATAGCACAAATGCTTAGGCAGGTATCTCCTGGAGAAGAGCATCCCCAGATGAAGGTACTTCCTCTGTAATGGGTGATGGGCAGGAGAACGGAAACACCTGAGCACCGGACTGGAGGTGGGACTGAGTAGATTTGGAATCCTGTACGTTGTGAGCCATTCATGAATCTCAGATTACCATATGTAAAATGAAGGGTTTTTCATGAATGGCTGCAATCTAGAGTTTCTATTCACAACTGTTCTTAAATGTGCTGATTCTAATTGGGGATAGAAAGACGAGCCCTTGATTTCCTCCCCAGTCCCCTGATTTTTGCTAGTCTGTTGCTTTTCTCTGTACTAATTTCCTCTTCTACAGTTTTTATAACAACAATGTTAAAAAGGCTAACTGGCTGGAGAAGTATGGCAGATAGAGTGAATTCCAATGGAAAGAGCCAATAAGAAGACACTTTACAGAGGAGGTGACTGATGAGCACAAGGACCTTGGGAGCTCTAAGCATGCTGGAAGTTTAGGTTGTAAGAAGGAAGGTTTAGCAAAGGGAAGATTTCAAGGACTTTGTGGTCTGTGTTAAGGCACAGGGATAAAATGGAAATCATTACACTCCCTCTGCCTCTCCCTCTGCCTCTCCCGGTTCATGTGTCCAAAAATGACCAACTCAAGCTCCATTGTCTCTTGCCTGATGCCTTCCTTGGTCACTTGCTGGATACACTCTCCCGAAACAGTGACTTTGTCATTCTTTCATTTTTAAAAAGCATATTCCTAATGTAGAGAGTCTGGAGAGGAGCAATGGTAAAGGCAAGAAAACGAGTTTGCAAATTGTCGTAAATGATTCATAAAATAGATATTGATGTTGTTAATTAAGGCAGTAGCCTGGGATAAAGAGGAGCCCATGGGTTTAAGAGATGTTAAGAAGGTAGAGTAAGCAGTACTTTCTTTCTTTTTTCTTTCTCTTTCTTTTTTTTTTTTTTTTTTTTTTCCGAGACCAAGTCTTGGTCTATTGCCCAGGCTGGAGTGCAGTGGCACGATCTTGGCTCACTGCAACCTCTTCAAGCAATTCTCCTGCCTCAGCCTCCCGAGCAGCTGAGATTACAGGTGCCTGACACCACGTCCAGCTAATTTTTGCATTTTTAGTAGAGACGGGGTTTCACCATCTTAGCCATGCTGGTCTCGAACTCCTGACCTCGTGATCCACCCACCTCGGCCTCCCAAAGTGCTGGGATTACAGGCGTGAGCCACCGCGCCCGGCCAGTACTTTCTTATTAACTGAATATTGAGGTAGAGGATGAGTGGCATGAGAGATAGTGAAAAAAAGCCCAGGGTAATTCCAGGTCTGACTTACGTAACTGAAGGGACATAACGCCATTTATTAAAACAAGGGTGTCTGCAAATTATTTGATTGAGGAAACAGAGAAAATGAGTTTAATTTTGCATATATGTTTTTGAGATGTTTGTCTCTGGTGCTTAACTATTTGTATAGCATTTGCTTAGGAGATAGAGCTGGTCAGAGATTTGGGGTTATCGCCAACTGAGACCAATGAGTAGTTTAGATCCTCACTATTCGAAGTGTAGTGTATGGCCCAGCAGCATGGACATCATTTGAAAGTTTGTTTGAAATGCATAATTTCATCCTTCATCCCAGACCTATTGAATAAGAATCTGCATTTTAAGATTTCCAGGTAATTTATATGTACATTAAAATTGGAAAGCACTTGTTTACATTACTCAGAGGAATGCATTGGGAAAAATAAGCTCAAGGATGGAACATGAGAGATACCAGCATTCAAGAAGCAGGCAGGAAGAATGGTTAGCAATGGAGACCAAGGAGGCACATTTAGAGACCTTAGAAGAGGGTGTGGAAAAACGGTATCATGGAAGCCAGGGAAAGACAGGGTTACAAGATGAAAGGTGTAAACAAGATGTTAACACCTGAAAATTCCAGTCAGATGAGCTCAGATCTGACAACTGAGGAATTGATGGCTTCAATGTTTATAATAGTGCATAGACCCAAGGAAGTGGGTGGAGGCCTGACAAGGAAGTGATGGAAAACTTTTTTGGAGAAGTTTGGCCTTGAAGAGGTAATGGCCATGGCTGAGGGAGAGAGTGGGTGGGTAGAAAGCAAGGTCTGAAATGTAGAATTGTTTTTTCTCTTCATAGGAAAAAAATTGTGATCATGTTTATAAATTGAAAAGATTAAAAATACATGAAAGGGAAGACTGATGTTAATAATTGGACAGCATCTTGACTATGACTGAGAAAACAATGTGAGGATGGACTGATACTGAGCAGAAGGGTTTTTCCCTCGGACAAGAACACGAGCACGATCACATGCAAATATGGGTAATGTCTTGATGTGGTTAGTTGGTTGTTTTAGAGCATGACAATGGAGAGACTTTCTGGCTGATAATCACATTTTCTTTGTGAATGAAAGGCAAGATCTTCTGAGGGGTGGTGAAGATATGGTAGAGCCCTGGGAGAAATGGAAGAGGATGCTGACAGGTCTGCAAAGCTGCTCTAGTGGCTGTAAATCATGAGCACCAACCTCACTCGGTGGGTGAATTCTTGTGGCAACACACAATAGCCCAGGGATAGGAACGGGAAAAGTCATGGTTGTTTTGATCCAGTTTGAAAGTTTGAGTGTCATGGGTTGAAGCGTGTGGAGACTGCTGACGAACAGGATCAGAACCAAAGAGAATAAATTGAAGCTATGACGGGGAAACTTGAAAGAGAGTGGAGGGACTGGCAGGATAAATGGGATGAAAAGTGGACAGTTTAGAGTTTAGAATTTAGAGGAGAATTATTTCTCAGTACTGGTACCACCTAGTGTAAAGTGGGTAAAGAGACCAGTGAGGAAAACTGAATATAACAAGATTTCAAGTTAGAATCCTGTCAGAATCAGTTTAGAAGTCATCTTCTAGACCCCAGTAGCAAGGAGACTTTACATCTGAGGCAGGAAAATCTCTGAAAGTATGAGTTCCAATTTTCTTGTTTCTCATCACCTGCCTTTGAGTCATGTCTCTCAAAGGCAGGTGATGAGGACTTGGAGACACTTGGAGTTCAACGGTGCTGATCCACTCAGTTGCAGATAAAAATTCACTTCTTTAATTCTTAACCAATTAAATATGTAGTGCATGTAGGGTACTCAAAATATATTTCAACAGTCGTCAGAGCTATAAAGACAATTGAAATATAGGTCTTAATTCTCACAGTCTAAGAAGATAAGGCTAACAGATTTGAAAGACATACAAGAGACCACATAATTATGGGTAATTGCTAAATTATAAATATTGACTGTGCAGGTTATAGGAGGTTATAGGAGTTGATGTGATTAAGTAAATCAAGGGGAGGAGTGTAATCAGGGCATCTGTCCCCATGATAGGTAGACTTTGAATGGGTAGAGGAAGTAAGAATGGGCAGGCATCTAAGACAGGCCAAATGCCCCAAGGCATAAATGAACATGGTACGTTTGTGTGGAAGAAAAAGAATGGACCAAATAGATCTGAGGTGCTGAGTTGAAGTGTGTCAAATGATGCTTTTCTAAGGTCTAATAAGGTCAGATTATAGAAGGCTGTGCTAACCTAATGGAGAGAAAAGCTCACAGATAATAAAATAAGGGAGTCATTAGGTCTAAGCAGAAATGAAGAAATAAAAACTTCCACAGATTATAAGCTACAGAAGATATTCTTTAAAAAATTAAATGCATAAAAATGAAAATATCTGCATAAGAAGACTAGAGCTACATGAGGAACACAATGAAGTTGGGAAATGTTGCAATGAATACTACCATTATGAGGACAACTCTATATTAAGTAAATAAATTATTTCAAAAAATAGGAGGAAATTCAAGATAAGTAAATATAGAAAAAACCTCTATTGACAAGATCACATGAGTTAATGTAGTTTAAAAAGTGAGAAAAATTTTATCTATCTAATAACCATAGACATGCAAGTTAACAGTAGTCCAAAGCACCATTTTATCTCTAATTACTCATAAAATTACAGTGAAAAGATAAGACTTTCCTGGCAGTCCTGTGGAGAACAGATGCACCATGTGCTACTTGTGACCTTGTAACCTAATGGGTGCATTCAGAAAGTAACGTACAGATGCTATATAATTGATAAAAATGTCATCCTCCTTTAATCAATATCTCACTCATTACCAGGAATTAATACTAAGACACCTTTTTTTTTTTTTTTTTTTTTTTGAGGCGAAGTCTTGCTCTGTCACCCAGACTTGAGTGCAGTGGCACGATCTCGGCCCACTGCAACCTCTGCCTCCCAGGTTCACACGATTCTCCTGCCGCAGCCTCCTGAGTAGCTGGGATTACAGGCACGCGCCACCACGCCTGGCTAATTTTTGTATTTTAGTAGAGATGGAGTTTCACTATGTTGTCCAGGATGGTCTCAATCTCCTGACCTCATGAGCCACCCACCTCCACCTCCCAAAGTGCTGGGATTACAGGTGTGAGCCACTGCGCCCGCCGGCTGGTTTTTTTTTTTTTTTTAATTATGTTTACAAGATGTTCAACGTTACATCGAAAAAGTGAAAATAGCCTAAATATCCAAGAGTAAGAAAATTTTAACACCCAACATGAGGCGATAAGCTTCTGTTGTTATTAAATGTAATAAATATGAGCGTTTGTCAAACATGGACATGACATATATATAGAAAAAGCAAGATATAAATCTATATGTTCAATAATATTGGACATGGGTGGCGTACATCTACACATAGATAGAGAACCAAGTACTACAATATGGCTGGGGAATGCAACCTTCCTTTCTCAATTTCAGATGCCTGAGGAGAGAACGCCCCCAGAGGATCACGGCGTCTGAAGAGATCACTCTGGCATTCTACCAGGACCGTCGCTCCATTTTCTTCTCTTCTTTATTTTGGTCTGAAAAGCTCTTTTCCTACCTATTTTATTTTTCCTCTGTATAGTACCAAAAGTATCTTCTTATTTCTGTTGAATTTTACACAGGATTTTATCTTAGGATGTATTTTCAATCTCAGTTTCTTGTTTTCCCAGCTCAACATGTTTTGTTTTTTAAAATTCATTTTACTTATTTTTTGTAACTCTGATTTTGAATCACTACTGAGGATGTCATAGTAATAGCATGTTTTTTGTTTGTTTGTTTGTTTTTGAGACCGGAATCTCGCTCTGTCGCCCAGGCTGGAGTGTAGTGGCATGATCTTGGCTCACTGCAAGCTCTGCCTTCTGGGTTGACACCATTCTCCTGCCTCAGCCTCCCGAGTAGCTGGGACTACAGGCACCCATCACCACACCCGGCTAATTATCTGTATTTGTAGTAGAGATGGGGTTTCATCGTGTTAGCCGGGATGGTCTCAATCTCCTGACCTCATGATTTGCCTGCCTCAGCCTCCCAAAGTGCTGGGATTATAGGCGTGAGCCACTTCTCCCAGCCCATAGTATGTTTTATAATTGTTCTGAAATCAAGTAATAGGATTTTTTTTTAATGAAGGTGAGATAAGTTTCTGGCAAATATAGAACTTGAGAATTAATGAAGTGTATACTTCTCATTTTCTACTCTAACCTTTTGAATTTAATACAATTTTAACATGGAATATTTCCATGAAATTACAAGAGAACTTTGATGTTTGTTTCTGCATTCTGGGCTCCCAGAAACATGGTGTAGTGTGGTCTGACCTGCAAATCTTTGGAAATTTATAAAGGGTTTCATTGTCTGATCTTAACCAAACCCCAATCCTTAACAACATAGCCCAGTAAATGTATATGGTTTTTTTCCTCTATTAAATGAATTACAATTCTCTGCTAGCTACCAGCACAAGGAAAATTAAACGGAAAACCTTTCTTCCCTTATAGTCCCTGAATTCTACCAGTGTGGAAGAGTGAGAAGAACCCAAGCTTTGGAGTTTCACAGCTGCAGGATCAGAAACTATAGTCTGTTTCACTACCCAAAATTAGGAAGTTTTCAGGGGTCATCCAGCCTCTATGACCTCATCTGTAACAAGAGGCTTCACTGTGGGTTAAGTGAGATAATGGGTAGAAATGGAACGGTCTGGGTCAGGCGTAGTGGCTCATGCCTATAATCCCAGCACTTTGGGACGCCAAGGTGGGCAGATCGCCTGAGGTCGGGAGTTTGAGACCAGCCTGACCAACATGGAGAAACCCCATCTATACTAAAAATAGAAAATTAGCCAGGCGTGGTGGTGCTTGTCTGTAATCCCAGCTACCTGGGAGGCTGAGGCAGAAGAATTGCTTGAACCTGGTAGGTGGAGGCTGCGGTGAGCTGAGATCGTGCCATTCGACTCCAGCCTGGGCAACAGGAGTGAACTCTATCAAAAAAAAAAAAAAGAAAGAAAGAAATGGAATAGTGTGGTAGGGTGATTCCCAAACTGCTGCACATTACAATGATGTGGGAAGCTTTTAGAAACCCAGCTTCCAGATTCCACGCAACATCCATGAAGTCAAAATATTAGACATGGGAATCAGGCATCAACATTTTTTAAAGATCCAAGATGATTCCATTGAGCAGCAAAATTTGGAAACCAGTGCCTAGCACAAAGCAGGTACTCCACAAAAGTCAACTTTCTTTATCTTTCAATTTGCCAGCTTTCAGGTAGCACTTCCTTATTTAAAATTCTGCAGCAGAGTGGCACAGCATACGTAAATGCTACGCTGACATCTTGCCACATGTCGTACTTTACTGCAGTGGAAAAATAATGAGGAGCTCTCCAATACCCATTATTAAAGTGTCACACAAGTGTTTCATCATAGCCAGTCACATTTTTCAGTGGCTTCCAATTCACACTTTCGTAAATGAGGCTGTTTCCTCTTCCCATAACTTAGATGACATAGAAACAAAGACACGCCCTCAAGTATCATATTAGCTTTTTTTCAGAACTTCTTTAGTTTTCTAGTGAGGCATCTGTGCCTCCTAGGAATGCACTTTAGAGCCTGCTATATAGAAAAGTAAATTTTCTTACAACTGGTCTGAAGCATACGTATTATTCTTTTAGGTCTGATGTATCAAATGCCCACGGCCCTGATACATCAGGTATCAGGTATGCCTGTGTTTCTTTAATCTACAACGATCATTTTATATGATGTGCTGGCACCTTGCCCAGCACACTCCTTTACCTATAGCAGGTTTAGCAGGCTGGGTAATTGCCCCTTTTAAAGTTATCTGCACTCAACACTGCCCTGTCTGATAAATGCAATTAGAAGCAAATCCTTGGGCGTGTCACCCCAGACTTTCTATTAAGCTCATATGGCACTCTCGTTGCCACTATTTCTCACCAGGTTGCTCATTAGCCAAAGGTTTGGATCATTCATATCAGACAGTGACTTTCCAACCCATCAGACTCCCTTGTTCACCTTACATATAAACCACGCAGAGAAGAAACTGGGGATTTGTATGCCTGAAAGCGGACAGTGGCCATAACAAAAGCAATAAACAGAAATCCTAGAGATGGTGATGACAGAAGAAATGTGTTTGCAAACAGGTGAGAGGGAGCAGTTTGTGTTGGCACTGAAAGCAGCCAGAGGCAGACTCGGAGTGAGACAGAAGTTGACCCACGCAACCAACCTTCACCACTGACCAGTCAAAGAAAAGGACTGAGGAGAGTCTCAATAATGTTACAGGTTTATTTTGACAAGCTTAAGAATGCACCTGGGAAAAAAGGAACACAAAACCACAAGAACAATCTGTGATCCACACTTTTTCCGAAGAGAGCCTGGGAATTTTAGTATTTAAGGGGAACAGCAGGCAGTGGGAGAAAGAGGAAGAAAAGAAAAAAGGGGGAGGGTAGAGAAAAGCAGCAAGCAGTTGCATTCTGTGGAGTCTTTGATCAGTGTCCACTGAATCCACATTTCACACGTCAAAGAGGTAGAGAAATAGTCAATTATGCATTCATCTCACACTCAGTGAATCTGCATTTTTACATAAGATAAAATAAACATAAAGTAGAGGAAGTAGTCAGATATGCACTTGCGAACCCAGAAAATCTGAGACAGGTCTCAGTTAATTTAGAAAGTTTATTTTGCTAAGGTTGAGGACACATCCGTGACACAGCCTCAGGAGGGCCTGAGAGCATGTGCCCAAGGCGGTTGGGACACAGCTTGATTTTTACATTTAAGGAGACAGGAGACATCAATCAATATATATAAGAAGTACATTGGTTGGGTCTGGAAAGGCAGAACAACTGGATGCAAAGGCAGGAATACTCAAAGCTGGCAGGGGGCTTCCAGGTCACAGATAGGTGAGACACAAACAGTTACAATCTTTTCCATTTCGGATGAGCCTTTCCAAAGGAGGCAATCAGATATGCTTCCTTTGGTGGGGGGTGGCGGGTGGGGGGAAATTTTAGTTCTGTCCTTTGTCCTTTGTTCCAGGATATGTGAAGATAAGCTTTTCACTTGCATTATCTGGGCGAAATTCGACAGAACTGTTTCAGGGTAAAGATCTTGGGACCCACAAAGAATTTGGTTTAGAGCAAATTGTGAGGGAGGTATGTATCCTTTTAGATCTGTAGCTGTCTTATTTAGGAACTAAATGGGAGGCTGGTTTGCATGACCCAGTTCTCAGCTTGACTGTTCCCTTTGGCTTAGCGAGCATGGGGTCCAGAGATTTTATGTTCCTTTTACAGCACCCAGGAGGAACTGAGCATGAGCCTAGTTCTCACAGCCTTAAGGAGCACTAACTGAAGTGCTCAGTTAGCAGCATTTGAATTCATTATTTCACAGCTCATCCTTAACCAAATTATTATTACTATTATTTTTGAGACAGAGTCTTGCTCTGTCGCCCAGGCTGGAGTGCAGTGGCACAATCTCAACTCACTGCAAGCTCCGCCTCCCGGGTTCACGCCATTCTCCTACCTCAGCCTCCCAAATAGCTGGGACTACAGGCGCCACCACCACACTCGGCCAAATTATGTTTAATATTATTCTAAAACTGGAGTTTTACCTTAAGCTCAGTATTTTGAGGTAATCTTAGCAGCAGGTGGACCTTAGCTCACTAAGAGCATCAGAGCTCTTAGTTACTTCACTCATCAGTGGCTTGGCTCCTCTTCCGGAAGCCATAATGAACTTCATCCATCAGTCCCCACGTACTCCTGCAAGCGCCGGCCCGTTCTTTGCTTCTGGGAAGCGTCCATCTGGTCCTGTATTGCTGTCGTTCCTTTTCTGTCTGTTTTCCTATGCAAACCAATCTATCATTCTATTTTATTGCCCCATTTCCAAGTCACTTGACCAGATAGATAAGCACCTAAAAACGGTTCAGTAATTTAAGTTTAAAAATTAGGAGCAGGAAATAATGTCAACCAGAATGGTAAGAAGATACTGAAGGTGGGACTTGTGGAGGGGTTGGTGTTGTGGACGTCTTTAAGACATAAGACTTTATTGTAACAGTAAAAACAAAGGAGACACATAATTAATACAAGATTCTTTTTATCAAAGAGGAAACGCTGTCATTTTCTCAGAAATCTAATACTATTCTAAGACTTAGGTCTAAAATGTATCAGGAGTGCCTTCTAAGTGACTGTGGAAAGAGTGAAATAGTAACCATATATTTTGAATGAGTGATTCTAGATCGTGGCTTCTATTTTTATGCCTGCTCTTCTCCCTTTGTCTCTTGTAAACTCACTTATAACCAGATCATAATAATAAAACTAAAATGCAGAGCGGCCACACAGTATGTGACTAAGCACGCCAGCTCTGAGGCCAGACCTTTTGGTTGGTATCTCAACGCTATGCTAATTTCCTCATTTGAAAGACCAGGATAATATAGTCTTCTAAGAGGGGGTTGTTATTAGGGTGGACCACATAATTTATCATACAGATGGATGCTCTAGAAAGTGCAGTGATGTTTACTTGTTAAATTATTATCATGCTATTTTAACTATATTTTCTTATATGCTTTACTTGGAATATTTAAATAGCCTATATATAACTACAGTCTAAAATCCATAGTTCAGGGAAATTGTGGTTGTATTTTGTCCCTTTAAAAAAACAAAGGGGCATTGGTACCTAAATCATTGACCCCTGCAAAATGCAAGAGGTTGCGTGGAGGTAAAACATAATGCCTCCAACCTGCTAGTTATTTACACATGTTGACCTAAGGAACATACAAGCTGGATATTCTTTAGGTTGTCTCTTTTCATTGTTAGACCACTGAATAGCAAAGTACTTGGTCTGCATTAGATTTATTTACTTCTAAAAGGTTTTCAAGAAACTACGATTTAATAACAGGTCCTTGAATTTTTTTCACAAGCTGAAGTAATAACTATAGAGTATCTATTCATCTATCCTGGAAAATCCCTGATAAAAGCACCGCGTTTTCTTAATCAGTCTCCTTTTCTGTAGAATAAATTTCTGTTATGCTTCTTTATCAGTAAAATGACAAACAAATTAAGAAATAACCTCAAACTTAACAAAACAGAAGAAAGGCTTCCCTGAAGGTCTTGGAGAACCACATGAGATCAGATCATAACCCAAGGTCTGCCCTGAGAAAAGGGAAGAGTCATGGCTCTGCCACACCTCCCTTCCTCTTGTCTAACCGGAGATGAGAAACTAAACTTAATTTTCATGATCTTACTATGTTAGCCTCATACGTAATCATCTTCTCTTTTGTCTAAATGGTTCTATTTTCACCTTACAGTTAACTATCATATATAAGGCATATGAATATATTTCTCTCAGATCCCATTCAGAAGTTGTAAAGGAATACATGATTAATAAATCAAATATTTCTACATTACATGGAAGAAAGTGTGAAACAGTTAAGAGGATGGGTATTGGTCCCAAAGAGACCAGAGTTTAAATCCTTACTGTATATTATCTATATGATCTGCACATGTCACTTATTTTTAATGAGTTTTAGTTTCCTCATTTACAAATAGTGTGACACTTGTCCCAAAGGATTGACTTGAGGATTTAGTAAGATAACAGATGTAGAGAGTGTCTTCACAGTGCTGGGCTCATGTCAGGCCCTCGATAAATATCAATGTGATTCCCCTTCTCCTGCCCTACTATCATCCTTCTGGCTCAGAGCAGCCAAAACTGGAAAAATAGGCTCCACCCAGAAACTATAACAAGATGATAAAGCAGAGTTGGATGGATCAGGGGTAATCTACTGAGTTATCCCTGTTTTAAACCATTGTGTTTGCTGCTGTGCATAGGAGAACTACCCCATGCTGAAGGGCAAGCGGAACATTTGCATAGTTGCTGTTGGGAACTTAAAGAACAACAGTTCCTTTAACCAAGCCTAGGGCAGTGTGGAGATGAGGGCCAGGTGGGACGCAGGTCCCTCTGCTACAAGCTTGACTGCCATTGGAAGCTGGGAGACACCAAAGGGTGGCCCCAGGGGCTCTCTGTCTTATGGTGACTAAAAAATGCACATTCCTGCATTGATAAAAATGGGTATTTTTATTACATGAAAATCTATGTACTTACTATCTGTGTTCTTCCCAAACATTCAACCGACTTTTCTACCTGATGCAAAATGCAGGAGGGCTGTTCATGACTTCCTCTCTTCCTCTTCTCCTCCTATTCTCCCTCTTTCTTCTCCCTCCTTCCTCCTTCCCCTCCTACTGATGTTTTTATTTCTATCAACAAAAATGAGAAAAATCACTTTCAGTACAAAGTAAGTCTGAAACTATATCAAAATAATTTAGATCTTTAGTAGACTGAGAAATAAACACAGGAACTTTTTCAACTTGCACGAATAAAAACGTCAAGATTATTAACTCTGTTCTTTATTTTTAGTGAAATATAAAAAGGTTTATTGATAATTTCTGCTGAGCAAGATTACTTCAGATTTTATATCATCTAGGCCTTAAGATTTACTAGAATTTTAATGTACAATTCTAAAGATGTGCCCACAAAACATCCCTTAGTGTTATTTGAACAATATGGGTACGTGCTACAAACACATGGAGAAAAACGTGCAGAGCTATTCGTGCAAGAAATTAGTGGCCATTTGAATTCCTCACTTATCAACAAAATAATAGATTCCTTCATCCTAAAGAGCTCAAGTGTATTTTAGATCCATGCCGTAAATATTTAAAACTATCTCATCTCACTGAAAATTTCTGTAACACATGACCTTTGCAAAATTGCAACCTTTATTCTTCAAGTGAAGCTTGGTTTCTGCTGGTCACCACAATGTTCTTGTGGACATCATGCGTAACTGGGGTTGAATTGTAATTGCTAGCAGTGGAGAGAGCCTGTTGCAAATCAGGTCAATTGAATTTTGTGTTCACAGATGCTTTGAGTTTTACAGAGTTTTACAGAGTCTTATATTCCACTTTCAAGTGCATCATTCAGGACACAGGCCCATTTTCCATATCCCAGGTCACCGAACCAGTCCAAGACTATTTCAGAAACTTTCCTGAGTATATAACACAGACCAACACTAGGTTGTAAACTAAATATAAAATTCTTTTTTTTTTTTTTTTTGAGACAGAGTCTCGCTTTGTAGCCCAGGCTGGAGTGCAGTGGTGTGTGACCTCGGCTCACTGCAAGCTCTGCCTCCCAAGTTCATGCCATTCTCCTGCCTCAGCCTTCCGAGTAGCTGGGACTACAGGTGCCTGCCACCACACCAGGCTAATTTCTTATATTTTCAGTAGAGACGGGGTTTCACCCTGTTAGCCTTTACTCCTTTAACCAATCACAAATTATAGAATCCCCAAATCCACCTACAACCTATAAGACCTATCCTGAAGATAATCCCCCTTTTTGAGCCGAACCAATGTATACCTTCCATGTGTTGATGTCTTTGCCTGTAACTCCTGCCTCCCTGAAATGTATAAAACCAAACCAACCCAGCCACCTTGGGACCAGTTACTCAAGCCTTCTCAGGTGCATGTTTTCTCCAGGCCTTGGCCACTCCTATGGGTTCAGAATAAACCTCTGAACAATGTTCTCATTGTTCAGTTCCCACCTATGAGTGAGAACATGCTTTTGGTTTTCTGTCCTTGCGATAGTTTGCTCAGAATGATGCTTTCCAGCTTTATCCAAGTCCCTACAAAGGACATGAACTCAACATTTTTTATGGCTGCATAGTATCCCATGGTATATATGTGCCCCATTTTCTTAATCCAGTCTATCATTGATGGGCATTTGGGTTGGTTGCAAGTCTTTGCTATTGTGAAAAGTGCCACAGTAAACATATGTGTGCATGTGTTTTTATAGCAGCATGATTTATAATCCTTTGGGTATATACCCAGTAATGGGATGGCTGGGTCAAATGGTATTTCTAGTTGTAGATCCTTGAGGAATCGCCACACTGTTTTCCGTAATGGTTGAACTAGTTTACAGTCCCACCAACAGTGTAAAAGGGTTCCTATTTCTCCACATCCTCTCCAGCACCTGTTGTTTCCTGACTTGTTAATGATTGCCATTCTAACTGGTGTGAGATGGTATCTCATTGTGGTTTTGATTTGCATTTCTCTGATGGCAAGTGATGATAAGCATTTTTTCATGTGTCTGTTGGCTGCATAAATGTCTTCTTTTGAGAAGTGTCTGTTCATATCCTTTGCCCAGTTTTTGATGGGATTGTTTGATTTTTTCTTGTAAATTTGTTTAAGTTCTTTGTAGATTCTGGATATTAGCCCTTTGTCAGATGTGTAGATTGCAAAAATTTTCTCCCATTCTGTAGGTTGCCTGTTCACTCTGATGGTAGTTTCTCTTGATATGCAGAAGCTCTTTAGTTTAATTAGATCCCATTTCTCAATTATGGCTTCTGTTGCCATTGCTTTTGGTGTTTTAGACATGAAGTCTTTGCCCATGCCTATGTCCTGAACGGTACTGCCTAGGTTTTCTTCTAGGGTTTTTATGGTTTTAGGTCTAACATTTAAGTCTTGAATCCATCTTGAATTAATTTTTGTATAAGGTGTAAGGAAAAGATCCAGTTTCAGCTTTCTACATATGGCTAGCCAGTTTTCCCAGCATCATTTATTTAATAGGGAATCCTTTCCCCATTTCTTGTTTTTGTCAGGTTTGTCAAAGATCAGTTGGTTGTAGATGTGTGGTATTATTTCTGAGGGTTCTGTTCTGTTCCATTGGTCTATATCTCTGTTTTGGTACCAGTACCATGCTGTTTTGGTTACTGTGGCCTTGTAGTATAGTTTGCAGTCATGTAGCATTATGCCTCCAGGTTTGTTCTTTTGGCTTAGGATTGTCTTGGCAACGCGGGCTCTTTCTGGGTTCCATATGAACTTTAAAGTAGTTTTTTCCAATTCTGAGAAGAAACTAAAAGGCAGAAATGAAATCCACAAGCAGACTGCCCAGTGCCACACCCTGGGCCTGGTAGTTAAAGATCAACCCTGACCTAACTGGTTCTGTTATCTATAGATCACAGACATTGTATAGAAAAGCACTGTGAAAATCCCTATCCTGTTTTGTTCTGATCTAATTACCGGTGCATGCAGCCCCCAGTCACATATCCCCTGCTTGCTCAATCGATCACGACCGTCTCACACACACACCCTTAGAGTTGTGAGCCCTTAAAAGGGACAGGAATTGCTCACTCAGGGAGCTTGGCTCTTGAGACAGGAGTCTTGCCGATGCCCCCAGCCAAATAAACTCCTCCTTCTTTAATTCAGTGTCTGAGGAGTTTTGTCTGCGGCTCGTCCTGCTACAACCTTTGCTGTTGTAACAAAATTTAATGATGCTCCCTGCTTCTATTTTTTTGCTTCCCTCTAACGTTTCCTTCATAGCAGTCTTTTAAAATTTAAATCTAACCCTGTCACCTTTACTTAAAAATCCCTACAAGGCTTCCTACTGCTTTCAGGGAAAAGTTTAGGCTTCTTAGTTCAGCACAGAAGATGCCTCTTGGTTAAACGTTGAGTAAATTAAATTTTGAGGTTTTATTAGGTAAATTAAAATCCTTTAACCTTTAAGAATACTAGCATCCTAGAGGCAATACCAAATCCTCTAGTACTTCCACCAGGGCGCCTCCCTCTGCCCATATACTGACCCCATCCCAACTACTTAACGACCCATTGGTTGTCATAAAGAAAATAGAGACTGACAAGGCTTAGAGACCCTTAGAATAATTTTATCACCTCTTCATTTTCAAAGTGCCTTGAGTGCAAGCTGCTGCATCTGAGACTTGACTCTTTAGAGATGAAGCTAATCATATCAGTGCATGTTCAGCCCCCTTGCTATCCAGCTCCTCGCCACACCGTAACATGCCACATGCTATAACCAGTGCCCTTCACAAGTACTTGGCAAGGGGCAAAATAGGAGGATTTTGATACTTTCTAGAGGGGACTAAAAGTCATCAACATGCCCAGACAGGTTTTTCATCTGTTCTTCTGAGGGCAGCTGCAAGAGATTGCCTAAGAGACTTTATCTGCATAGTGACAGCCTTCGTTCAGTGCAGTTCCACCCCTCACCTTCCCATAACTTGTCCTATTCAGATTCCAAAGAGAATAATTTACAAACCAATTTCTGTCTCCCAGGTCCATTCAATTCTCCTGAAAACCATTTTACTATTCCTCAAAATTACCTGCACACTAATCTCCCCTCTCCCCTAGAATGCTATTTAAGCCTCAGCTGTCTGGCCCTTCTTTAAGTCTCATATTTATAAGGTTCTCATGTTGATGTACATATTTGCAAATCTGTATGTTTTTCTCCTGTTAGTCTTTTTTTTTTTTTTTTCTTGAGATGGAGTCTCACTCTGTAGCCCAGGCTGGGGTGCAGTGGCTCGATCTCGGCTCACTGCAAGCTCCGCCTCCCGGGTTCATGCCATTCTCCTGCCTCAGCCTCCCGAATAGCTGGGACTACAGGTGCCCACCACCACAATGGGCTAATTTTTTGTATTTTTAATAGAGACGGAGTTTCACCGTGTTAGCCAGAATGGTCTCCATCTCCTGACCTCGTGATCTGCCCGCCTCGGCTTCCCCAAGTGCTGGGATTACAGGCATGAGCCACCGCACCTGGCCTTTCTCCTGTTTATTGTCAGTATGTTTTGGCAGAATGACTCAGTTTTCACACCTCCAGAGGAAAAGTTTAAACTTCTCTACATGTATTACTCACAATTTTAGCCATGGTCTCCTAATCATTCCAAAGTCTATGTGCCTGTATGATTCAAATAAGCTTGATTCTCTCCTTGCTCGGCACACAATGGAAAATAATCTATAACTCATATTAATAAGTTTCATTTGTAAATGGGAATCATAGAGAAGACATTTAAAACTAGCCCTAAATGTGAGGCATTAGATCAGTCTAGAGTCATTTACATTCTAATAAGTCAAAGTTATCTCAATGCTGTATTAATAGTTAGGTTTGTTTTACCATATTTAAAGAAGAAGATAAAAATGGAATTGCATTCCGATTTTTTTCATTAAAGTTAATTTAACCAAATTTCATAGCTTAAAGGCACATAATTCAACTATCTAGATGTAACAGTGAAATAGTTTCTGAACTGCTTTGACTAGTAAACAAGATATATTTCTTAATTCCACTTTCATTTTACTTATTTAGTCTTCAGGCTATATAACAGTAAGGAAAAAACAATATAGAACAAACAACGGCATTCTCATCTCAAGGCACGAGCATTTCCTATTATCATTCCCAGCGGGGATGTCACGGAAGCAAGTTTTAGGTCAACAGCCTTTAATTTGTTTTTACTTCTTTTGAAATCAAATCATAGGGGTTTTTAAAAATAAAATGAGAAGTATACGGAAATAAATCATATGTAAAATTATAGGTTAGACATCGAGCTCAAATGTTAAATAAGACAGAATGAGAAAATCAGTTCTCCCCTGAGATTAAGGAAGGTGAGAAAAATGTACCACCACTAGGAGGATGGTGGAGACAGGCTTCCTCCTGCTTCGTTTTATGTATTTAACAAACCTGTCCTGGCTACTATGTGCCAGACATTGATCTATGCACTTTAGAATATTAATTCACCTTTATAGCAACCAATGAGGAGGTTTAGATATTATTATTTTATCCATTTTTAGATGGGAAAAGGAAAGCCATAGAAATTAGCAGACTTTCTTCAAGTCACATGCTTAATAAGTGGTAAGTGGCAGGGCAGGGATCAAATCCCAGGCATCTGGCTTCAGAATTGTCTCAGCCACTGGGCCTTGCTGCCTCAGTATCACTTTATAAAATCACTAACTGGGCACAGAAAATATGCCTGCGTATGGAATTTGCAAATGTTTTATCCAAGTCAGTAGCAAGGCTTTTCATTTTTGTTCCAGTGTCTTTTGAAATCCAATTTATTAATTTGTTATTTTACAGATTGTGCTTTCGTTGCCTTAGCCAAGAAATATTTGACTAACCCAAGGTCACAGAGACTTGCTTCTGTTTCATTCGAGAAATTTTATAGTTTTAACTTTTACATTTAGGTCTATGAACCATTCTGAGTTCATGTTTATATATAATGCAAGGTATGGACCAAAGTTCATTTTTTTTTGTATATCTAAAAGTTCCAGTACCATTTGTCACAAGGCTGTCCTTTCTCCACTGTACTGACTTGGTACTTTTGTTCAAAAATCTATTGTCTATGTATATGGGGTTCAAGAAGTATGTTTATCACATTTTATAGGAAAATGGAGATGTTGGTGAAAAAAGCCAAACTCTGTAGAATATTTAAATAAATTTATTTTAAGCCAAATATGAGTGACCATGGCCAAGGCACAGTCTCAAGAGCTCCTGAGAACATGTGCCCAAGGTAGTCAGGCTACAGCTTGGTCTTATATATTTAGGAAGACATAAGACATCAATAAATATATGTGAGTTATACATTGGTTCAGTCCAGAAAGGTGGGACAACTCAAAGTGATGGTGGGGGATGGAAGGTGGCTGGGGTTACAGGTCATAGGTGGATTTGAAGATTTTCTGATTGGCAATTGGTTGAAAGGGTTAAGTTACCATCCAAAGGTTTAGAGTCAACAGAAAGGGGTGTCTGGGTTAACATAACGGAGACCAAGGTTCTTCTTATCTAGATGAGGTCTCATAGGTGGCCACCCTTAGAGAAAAATAGATGGTAAATGTTTCCTATTCAGATCTTTAAAAGGTGCTAGACCCTCAGTTAATCTCTTCAGGATTGGGAAGGCCTGGGAGGGGAAAGATCTAGTTATGCTAACAGAGGTTCTTTTTTTGTTTTTCCTGAGACGGGGTCTCACTCTATTGCCCAGGCTGGAGTGCGGTGGTATGATCTCGACTCACTGCAACCTCTACCTCCTGAGTTTAAGAGATTCTCCCACCTCAACCTCCCAAGTAGCTGGGGCACCACCACGCCCGGCTAATTTTTGTATTTTTTAGTAGAGACAGGGTTTCACCATGTTGGCCAGGCTGGCCTCGAACTCCCGGCTGCAAGTGATCCACCCACCTCAGCCTCCCAAAGTGTTGGGATTACAGGCGTGAGCCACTGTGCCTGGCTGGAGATTGTTTATAGGTGCTAATCTTGCCCCACGAAAGATGACTCTGCAGGGCCATTTCGAAATATGGCAAAGACACATCTTTTGGGATAAAATATTTTGATTTCCTTCTTTATCTGTCATGTAGTATTATACTAGAGTTGGGTTGAAATGTGGTATCTTATTGTTACAAAGATGGTGTTTTGTCAGTGTCATGATCTCTGTTTTAGTGTTACTGTTGGTGGGTTGTACCTGAACTCTCCCTGTCCTGGCCAGACCTCGTTTTTCAGGTTTCTTTGGGCCCCCTTGGCTGACAGAGGGGTCCATTTTAGTCAGTTGAAGGCTTAGAATTTTATTTTTGGTTTACAAAGGCATAAGACTATTAATTAACTCACCGAAGTTCACACAGAAACTAGACTTCCATCGGATCCCAAATCTCTCTCTTCTCTGTGACTTCAGCAAGCTACTGAACTCTGCTTTTCTGTTTCCTTAAATATAAGATGAGAATGAGTTCCAGTCCCTACCCGGCTGTCTGACCAAGCTCACTTCTTCCCGATTTTCTATTGACTGACGTTAGACAATTCAGGCCTGTGTCCTGGTTTTCTTTTTTTAATATGAAACCTCCATTCCTGTACCTGAGACAGAGAGGGCTGAACCAAATTGGACCCTGACCAGGGGGAATTGAGACACTGTGTAGCCTCGGCTCCTCACAATGCCTTTCCAGGAAGTGACCTGACCCACCACAAATGGATTATTCAATGGGAGATGCTGAAGTAGGCCCTGAAAAAAGACTCCTGGAACCAAGGCTGCCCTTTAGGAGCCATCATGATGGAGACTCACCGAAAGGAGTAATCAGAAAAGCCTCTTTGCAGAGACACTAAGAGAAAGGGGTGGCCACTTGGAGAGATGCTGAGAAAAGAAACCTCAGCTCCTGGGCCTCAGTCTTCTGTTCCAAACACTTAAGAGGCTGATAGTCAGCTGTTTCCTATATTTTTGTAAGTTCACTTCATTTTTTACTAGAAGTTAGTTTAAAGGAGTTACTGTCTTATGATGAAATGATCCCTGAGACGAAAGGTTTCTGCAGACTAAATATGTTTAAATAAGGAAATATTTAGATTGAACAATATAAAATTGCAGATATGTGACTATTTTTTAATTAAAATATTTAAATAAAATAAGCAATGTCATGTGCTTTAACCTAGTATATATTGCAGTGCTTAGTGTTTGGGTGAGGGAGAAAGGGCAAGATGGAGGAAGGTGAACAAGAAGGCACAATCCATGTTGCTTCCGGGTTCTTCCTCACCAACATTCCCGCACGCGGGAAAATGCAGCCCGCCCCGGGAAGATGCAGATCAACTGAGCATGCGCCAGGTGATGTCAATCCGAAGAGATCGAAACTTACCTGGCCACGCCTATGGAGACGCCCCTATCATGCCCTTATTCCGCCCACTGCCCTCCCCCTTCCAGTACCAATGCATAAAAGTCCGCTGCGGGCAGGAGCTGGCGTGACTTCTTCGGCCCCCGCATTTGTGGACCGGAGAACATCACCCGAGAGCACCGGCGCGACTTCCCTGGCCCCCCACACCTGAGGACCAGAGAACCTCGCCTGAGAGTGTGTGCACATTTGCAATAAAAGACTGCCACTTTCTTATGTACTTTGGCCTCATGTTTAATTACTTAGCTCTCCTAAATTAAGTTACATTAAATTAAATTAAAACACTTAGCACAGTACCTGAAAGCATCAGTTCCTCACTAGCCTGGCCTTGTTAGAGCTTGTCTTCATTTGAAATGTTGGTATATTGCTCATAATGAATTTTTTGCATTCATTTTGATATTTTAATATTATGTTAACTATTTATCTTAATGACTGAATTTTTTGGTGACTTCTCAGTTTTGCACACCAAGCAAATGAGACAGTTGCTCACTTCAGTCCTGGCCCTGATGCAGAGCTCATCATTAGCTCATTAATAGTGTGTTTGTTGTATTATTGAAGTTACTCATGGAAAATAACTGAATTGCAATGAACCAGTCCTTTCGTGATCAGTGTATTTGATTCATTAGAAGACAGTCTTAGAAAGTACTCCACACTCTGATGATGGAAAATTGCCCACATATCAGTACTCACACAAGATATACATTTTTTTTTTTTGAGTTTCAAGCTGTCAAGTTGTGAAAGAAAGGATATATTTTTAGAATGTGGCTTTAGGGAGGAGTTGAAGAAGAACAAACATTAATTAATGTCTGTTCCCTGCTAGGCACCATTGAGGTAAATTACAGATATTAACTCATTGAAACTCAGAGCTACTCTGAAAAGTGGGTGCTGTTATTCTCACTGTAGAGACAAGAAAACTGATTATAATGAATAAATCAAGATCACACAGCAAGTAAATGACAGACATGCAGTTTGATGATTCTAAATATTTTCACAACACCACCCTGTCTCTCATTTAGTTTAGAATAATTTTGTGTCACTCTAGATTATATTTTACACTTTAAAAATCCTAGGAGCCCGAGAGACTATGGTAAAACTGTGAGGCCTCTGAGCCCAAGCCAAGCCATCGCATCCCCTGTGACTTGCACGTATACATCCAGATGGCCTGAAGTAACTAAAGAATCACAAAAGAAGTGAAAATGTCCTGCCCCGCCTTAACTGATGACATTCCACCACAAAAGAAGTGAAAATGGCCGGTCCTTGCCTTAAGGGATGACATTATCTTGTGAAATTCCTTTTCCTGGCTCATCCTGGCTCAAAAATCTCCCCCACTGAGCACCTTGTGACCCCCACTCCTGCCCGCCAGAGAACAACCCCCCTTTGACTATAATTTTCCTTTACCTTCCCAAATCCTATAAAACACCCCTACCCTTATCTCCCTTCGTTGACTCTCTTTTTGGACTCAGCCCGCCTGCACCCAGATGAAATAAACAGCCATGTTGCTCACACAAAGCCTGTTTGGTGGTCTCTTCACATGGACGCGCATGACAAAAACAATCCCCTTTCTAATCAGCACTTCACATAATTCTGTGATTGATTGATTGATTGATTTTTCTTTTTTCAGACAGAGTCTTGCTCTGTCATCCAGGCTGGAGTGCAATGGCGCGATCTCGGCACACTGCAACCTCTGCCTCCTGGGTTCAAGTGATTCTCCTGTCTCAACCTCCCAACCTCCTGAGTGTCAGGCCTCTGAGCCCAAGCTAAGCCATCATACCCCCTGTGACCTGCACATATACATCCAGATGGCTTGAAGTAACTGAAGAATCACAAAAGAAGTGAAAATGGCCTGTTCCTGCCTCAATGGATGACATTACCTTGTGAAATTCCTTCTCCTGGCTCAAAAACTCCCCCACTGAGCACCCTGTGACCCCCGCCCCTGCCCACCAGAGAACAACCCCCCTTTGACTGTAATTTTCCACTACCCCCCCAATCCTACAAAACGGCCCCACTCCTGTCTCCCTTTGCTGACTCTCTTTTCAGAGTCAGCCCGCCAGCACCCAGGTGAAATAAACAGCCTTGTTGCTCACACAAAGCCTGTTTGGTGATCTCTTCACATGGACGCGAGTGAAACCGAGAAGCTGAGATTACAAGCCCCCACCACTATGCCCAGCTAATTTTTTTTATTTTGTATTTTTAGTACAGACAGGGTTTCACCATGTTGCCTAGGCTGGTCTCGAACTCCTGAGCTCAGGCAATCCACCTGCCTCGGCCTCAAAAAGTGCTAGGATTACAGGCATGAGCCACTGCCTCTGGCCTTATCTTTTAAACGGAGTCATCTGCCAGGCTACTGTGTACCTTCGCATTTGTAAGTCATAAGTGTTCATACACAGCCATGAGATGCAAAGAGGAAGCTCTTCCACAGATTCATTCAGGCATTCACTGAACAAATACCTGGGACCTCATGCTGTGCTAGGCCCTAAGAACATGACAGATTGCTCCTGCCCCACAGGACCTACTTACAATGTAGAGAGACACTGTCTGTTGAAACAATTTGCTGGCCACTTAGAAAATATGTCATGTTTGGGCTCCTGTGTCACAACTCACCTCAAAACCAATCCTGGAAGCATATAAGCATGAATGTGAAAATTAAAACATAAAACAGCTAGGAAAAAGTCAAAAAGAAAAATCCTTGTGGCTTACATGTGGACTTTCTAGATATAATACTGAAAGCTAGAAACCATAAAGAAAATACTGTAACTTATAAGTTCCCTTGACCACGGAGCTCTCTCACCTGAACACTAGTAAAGCAAGTGCACAGATTCACGACTCATCCTGTCATTGTTTTCCTTATCAGCACCAGCCCTGCCAACTGTTACAAAAACAAAACTTGTCAGCACAAATGTTAATTGCTGCAACTTTTCCATTTTGAAAATTCAGGTTCTGCTCTTCACAGTGCAGCATCAAACAATCTGAGTTGCTGCTTACCGTGATCACACGAAGCCAAGGGGACGAAGACTTCCTCCAATTTATTCTCCAGCCTACTGTGAAAATAGGCATCCTAGCCGGAGAGAAAGGAGAGCACGTGCATTTCAAAGAAACTTAACTGGAGTCACTGGAGACTTCAGAATGTCTTGTCGCGTTCTTATTTCCTCCGTAAATGCAGAATAATAAGCACGTGGCTGCAAGCTTTGGCAATGAACACAGCCTAATCAAAGTTAATGGAAGTCAGGCAGGGCCTCCAAAGAATGTCTAATATTTGCACTGTCATTTTAATACATTCGAAGGGCTTCTACACATTTAACCTCAAGAAGCACAAAGGCAGGAGCCCCTAAATTAAGTTCAAGAAGACATCTTCCCCCCTTGAGTGACAGGTGAGTAGAGAGCACTGGTGACACTGTTATTCCCTCCCCAACAGCCCCACAGAAATGCAACACCAGTCAGATCCAACCCCGACTGCTCATCCTCCTGTCTTTTCTGTCTCAGTTAATGAAATGGCCATCTACTCAAATCCTCAAGCCAGAAACCTGTCATTGTTTCTCTTTCCTCTCTCCTGAGTTCTCACAGCGCTCTACCTCCTGAATACAATCCATGTCTCAGCAGCTCTAAACCAGATTCTGGGCTCTGAGCCAGCATCACCTGTAGTGGGATGTAGTGGCCCCCTAAGGAGTTTATATCCCCCAACTCCACCTACATGCATTAAGAGTGATTGTTTGAAAATGTAAATC
This sequence comes from Papio anubis, assembly GCF_008728515.1. Classification (NCBI taxonomy): domain Eukaryota; kingdom Metazoa; phylum Chordata; class Mammalia; order Primates; family Cercopithecidae; genus Papio; species Papio anubis. The sequence goes on from NC_044988.1 coordinate 2,558,645, forward strand.
AGATCATATCACTCCCATGTTTCAAGCTCTTGGAATGCTCCCCTGGCCGCTTCGAATGACATACAAATTCCTAGTGGCGGCCTCTAAGACTCTACATGATTTGGTCCTGACTGGGTTTCTGACCTTTGTGATCATGTAGCTACTAAGCAACACTTTAACTGATTATCTGTAGAGCCCAACAATGGATTATGGAATATTATATATAGTTGAGAACACTAAGATAATATTTAGAGAAATACACACACCTACACAATACACACATGCATATATACATATATATACACCTACGATTATATTTTAGAGAATGCATATGCTCATGCCATCATAGGAAGCACACAGTATCACCCTCCTTGCTGTCACATACTCCCTGTTACGGAAAGCGCCCCAAAACAATTGTTGCCCTCTTCTCGGGGCACTTCAGAATCCTTGAGAAGGATATTCACTTAAACGCTTTCTATTTGGGCAATGAATGATATCTTAAGAGGGTTAGAACACTTGTCAACTACCACTTACACATATTTTTTCCTAAACTTCATGTTCTTCAAAAATAAAAATAAAAATAAATTAAGAACTATTCTTATCTTCAAGAAGACAAAGAATACGGTCTGCCTGAATTGTGAATTCAAAGGTATATTGTCTCATTCAATTTACTATTTCTATCGTGTAGAATTTCTCCTCTCATTCAAAGGAAAGAAAAGTGAATCTTCTCATAGGGAGGGATGTGTAGCATTTACGTTCTGGAAAAATCCTCTGTGATGAGCCGCATTGTGCCTGTGATGCCCACACCCTTCTCAGGATGTGAATCGCAGAGTTCATCGTATCAGCGAGCCAAGAAGCTTGGGTATGTTTGCCAATGACTTTAATACACAAGAGTGTGTGTTTTGGAAATTATATCGAACATAATGTTCATTTTGGAAAGCACTTACTCTGTGCCAGACAGTGTGCTGAATCTTACGCGTGAATCATCTCTTAACTCAAGACTTTTTTTTTTTAATGAGATTTATATTCTCATTTTACATGCAAGATGAATGAGCCAAGTTTAGAGATTAAGCAACAGGTCCCCAGAAACAGGCGCTTACAGTCTGTGCTCTGCGGCACCCATGAATTAGGATATATTGAAAACTATGTAGGGGCAACAAATGCACAGTACCCCATATAACTTGTTGGGGACTAGAACATGATACCCCCAAATATGGTGCCTTGGCAATTGAGGAAACTGCAGAACAAGAAAGTCACTCCGACCTCGTCCCACCTTTCCGTGTAAAACATAGTTATAAACCATTTCTCTGACCCTTCTCACCTGAAATTAGGTTGTGAGACCCTCACTCCAGAGGAGTCCGCCCCATTCCCAGGGGGAAGGAATGCTACTCAGAAAGGCCGAGGAGAGGCCGGGCGCGGTGGCTCACGCCTGTCATCCCAGCACTGTGGGAGGCCGAGGCGGGTGGATCACAAGGTCAGGAGATCGAGACCATCCTGGCTAACACGGTGAAACCCCGTCTCTACTAAAATACAAAAAAACTAGCCGAGCGAGGTGGTGGCGCCTGTAGTCCCAGCTACTCGGGAGGCTGAGGCAGGAGAATGGCGTGAACCCGGGAGGTGGAGCTTGTAGTGAGCCAAGATCACGCCACTGTACTGCAGCCTGGGCAACAGAGCAAGACTCTGTCTAAAAAAAAAAAAAAAAAAAAAAGAAAGAAAAAAAAGAAAGAAAGGTCAAAGAGAATCTGAACAAACAAACCTTTCTAAGTTCCCCCCAGTTTATTACCATTACATCACACCCTTTCATTCAATCACAGTTCTACATGACTGTTCATTCTATATCAAACCTAAGCGTACAAATACGCACTTTTCTCTAGATCTTCATTTCTGAAACCTCCTGTGCCATGCAAAACTTTAGTTAAATAAATTTTTTATGTTTTTCTCTTATTAATCTGTCTTTTGTTATAAGGTGTCAGTCATGACCCTTGTGATGGGTGAGAAAAAGGTATTGCTTTTTCACCCCTACAAAACCCATAACATTGTAGCTCAGGTGAAGCCTTGCCCCTCAAAAAGTAACATGCTAATTTCTTTTAATTGGGTCCGGGGTATGTTACCATAAAATATGGTACCTTGACATTTGAGGAAACTGGAAGAAGATCACTCTATGACTCTCCCTGATCCTCCTTCCTAAAAGCAAGTCCTAAAACCAAGGATGGATTTTCTGACCTTCTCTGAAGTAGGTCATAGGACTCTTATTTGAGAGATTCTCCCTATACCCAGAGGAAAGGAGCATCCTTATCTCTGAAGACACAGGGACACAGAGAATAACCTGCACAAAAGCCTTGCTAAGTTTCCTTCAGTGTGTTACCATGAGGTCTATGCACCTTGTCCAGTTATATTTTCTTCATGACTGTGCATCAAATGTAGCATAAGAAATACATGGGTTTTCTTTTTTCTTTCTTTCTTTTTTTTTTAAATGGAGTCTCGCTCTGTTGCCCAGGCTGGAGTGCAGTGGCACATCTCAGCTCACTGCAAGCTCCGCCTCCCAGGTTCACGCCATTCTCCTGCCTCAGCCTCCTGAGTAGCTGGGACTACAGGCGCCGCCACCTCACCCGGCTAAGTTTTTGTATTTTCAGTAGAGACGGGGTTTCACCATGTTAGCCAGGATGGTCTCGATTTCCTGACCTCGTGATCCACCCGCCTCGGCCTCCCACAGTGCTGGGATTACAGGCATGAGCCACCACACCCAACCAATACACGGGTTTTCTACTTCTTTGGTTCTTTATTTTTCATGAAGTCTCCCTTGTCATGTAAAACTTATTAGAAAGTTTTATGCTTTTCTCTTGTCTATTTGTCTTTCGTTATAGGGGCCTCAGTCACGAACGTAGCAATGGCTGAGGAAAAGACATCTCTTTTCCCCTGCACTTTTAGCTATTCATAACAGAAAAAAAAAACAAAAAAAAACAAAAAAACTCTTTGACAAGCACACATTGAAGTCTCTCCAGAGAAGGAATCAGAGCCTTAATTTGTTTTGTTCTTTTAATTGAGATCTTACTTCTAGCCTAGATCAGTCCCATTCTTTCTGTTTCTCTGGTCCCAGACCTCTTATTTTACCTCACAACTAGTTTACCAGCTCCCTTAGGGTGACCCATCATGACCTTTCCTTTTTAATCTTTCAGCCAGCCTATTGTCAGCGACCCCCAAAGCCTGGAAGAAGCTCTGCCCCTTGTCGCTCTCCTGCTCCTGACATATCTGATATTGTTTCTGACTATGCTATTTTCTTACATGCTTATCAAAACAGGCCTGATTTCCAAATAACGAGAAACACTGAACTAATACATTAAGACACGGAATTTGTGCAGATGCTTTATAGAGAAACAATTACATTCACAATGTCAGTATTTTATGGTGAAAGTGAGGACTGTGCCTGGCTCATGAGGGATGCTGGTCTATTTCTCCATTTCACTTGGGATAGTCACACTCACTGGTTAAGCTCTTGAACAATTTCCTTGTGAGACAGAACCTTTAAGGGCGATGTAGGCTAAGATGAGAAATGGAAACCAGCCAGTTCACTGACCTTAAAGAATACGAACAAAACACCGGAACACCTGCTTCTCCTTTGGCAGGCACAGCAGCTGTGCTGCAGCTCTGGCTCCTTGGTCTTCCCACCCATCAGCCACCCTAAATAAACAGAACACAAAATTGGGAAGGGCTACAAGCACAGTGAGAAAACTCACTTAAGCCTATCATTCTTTCTCATGCATTTGTTTTTTTAGAATAAAATTTTAAAATGTTCTCTTATGTAAAATATTAAAAGGAGGAAGAGATTTTATTTACCGTAAGCAGCTGTTGAAGAAGAGAGAACGATTCCACGTTAACTGGATCTTATCCTTGAGAAAACAGCAGTGTTGGAAGTCTCTGGCATCTTACTTGGGAGGCTGGTAACACATTTAATTCATCGTTTCAAATAAAGTTTTTATTGAAACTGTTTTTTTTGTTGTTCATTAAACATGTATAGAATCCTATGTAAAAGCAGAAAGTATTGTGTTAAAAGAAAAATGGGGCCGGGCACGGTGGCTCACCCCTGTAATCCCAGCACTTTGGGAGGCCATGGCGGGCGGATCACAAGATCAGGAGATCCAGACCATCCTGGCTAACACGGTGAAACGCAGGCTCTACTAAAAACACAAACAAAATAGCCAGGCGTGGTGGCGGGTGCCTGTAGTCGCAGCTACTCGGGAGACTGAGGCAGGAGAATGGTGTGAACCCCGGAGGCAGAGCTTGCAGTGAGCTGAGATCGCGCCACTGCACTCCAGCCTGGGCAACAGAATGAGACTCCGTCTCGGAAAAAAAAAAAAAAAAAAAAAAGGAGGGGGGGGAAGTGGACCGGGAGGCCCGTGGTAAGGGGCTTTGCACAAGGTCTGCTGTCTTGTTCTGGTGCCTCTTTCAAGCTGTGGTCCACTTGGAGTGCAGGCTCCACGACTGACGAGTTGTTGACTAACCACCTTGAGGTCGTCTCTGGGATTTTGCAGCTGGGGCTCCGTGCTTGGCCTGTCTTAAGGTTAGGCCCTGGAACTTCTAAATCAGGACATAATTAGATACATTATGTGCTTAGATGAATTAGATAAACGTGTGTGGGCTATACAACCATACAGCTAGATAAATGCACCTGGGGTAAAGGAAAATATGGTGAGAAAGGGAAGGAAGCGGGGTTTCAAAGTATCTTTCAAGGCTGTATTTTAAGACTAAGGAAAAAGGTTTCTAGAGATTGTTTCAAGGTTTCAGCTTGAGACTGGGAAGAAAGGAAAAAGGAGAAGTAAGTTTTGAAGAGCCTTTTCAGGCTGGGCTGTTTGGTTACACTACTTAGGAGTTGGAGCAGCTGCCTCTAGATTTGTATGCACGCCTCTGCCCCTTTGTTCTCTTGGCAGGGCCATAGAACATGCCTGCGTCCTTATCCTGCCCATAATCAAACCTCAGCTCCTGCAACTGCCCCCATAAACAGGCACTTACAACCCACACATTCTGTGTGTCTTTATGTCAGCTATCCCATTCTGTTCTGTGTTACAGCTATTCGCATACATGATTTTCTCCCCTCTACATCTTGTACCTTACTTTCCAGCACAGGATCCCGTCCACAGGTGCCTATCACAGTGCCCAGCATGTGACAGACCTTTATAGTAGGTAGTCCATCAATACTTGAAAAATTACAAATTATTCTGAGAGGAGAAAGTGTGACATTGCTCTGGTGGCAGGACTTCTCTTGGAAAGGGAGGAAGAAGAAAGTTTCGCTCTGAAGGATAGGGAAAAATAAAGAGAAACTGATGTAGAAAAAATGATTTTTTTTTTATTGAGAACAGATCAGATACAATGATGCTGCAGAAATGATCTTGCTGACAATTATTATTAACCACATGTTGGTTTAATGTAAAAATCACTGTCCACAGACTTTCTAGAAAAAGGAGCACAACATAATTGTATTTGGCAGTTCAGCCCAACCTTCTTTAATCCTACGACCTTGATAGCTTTGCCCACAAAATGTATTTTTTCTTTCAGTTGTCTACCTATTTTTCAACTCTTTTTGAAAGTCACCAGACCCACTCTACACTAGTGAATCATACAACCCATGTCGAGTTGAATATCATTTATGTGATGAATTTCTGTCTTCCTTTTCATACGATTTCATGACGTTATATCTCACTGCATCCAAGTTTTATCTGTAGCTGTGCATGCTGGCCGATAAAACATGAAATAAAATATGTGGTCATATCTAAGTCTGTTGCCATCATTTATGTGGGTCTTTTTCACTGAAAAGTGATTAACATTTCTTTCAACATGTTAGCTGTATACTTTTATTTATTATAACATAATAAATTCATCAATTTGAGCCACTGAGTCACATTTCTTCAGCCTATGGAATACATTTTATAGAGCTATTATTCTCAGAGTAGTAAGTTCGTAGAGAACTGGGATGGGCAGCTGAAACATGTGTTACTTAACACCATGAGAGAGAAAAGCATGAAGCGCTAACTTGTATGCCTCTGAGTACGTGGCCACACCGAACATGAGGGGCACCAACGGCACGTCTCCCCTGGCGCGATTCCTCTCCGTTCCGGGGGACCTGGAGAAGAGGAGGTAGGGGAGGTCGCTGGTGTGGCTATACAATGTTTCTCACAGTGAGAAGATACCAGTGCAACACTTTGCAAATCGCTCCCCACATCACTTCACCTTTCTTTTTTCCTACCTGATGCCGTGTTCTGGGACAATGGCTGCAACTGCAGGTGCCAGAAATAGGAATGCCTCTGAAACAAGAATCTGTCACTATACTTTTAAACTTTGATGTCACAATTCCTAAGAAACTGGTAGAGGAGATTGTACCTTCACCCGCTCTGACAAGGCTGGAGTTGACAGGGAATGCCACTGTACTGCCTAGTGGTCAAGATAGTCCGCTGGTTCTGTACCTATGTAACCCTGCCCCATGGGCATGGGAATGGACGCAGAGGCACTTGCTACACTAGTGTTGCTTCTGGCAATCCAAACCAGCACAGGGGCCTCACCTAACATCCCTTCTGAAGGTAGAAAGTTAAAACTAACTGGCCGGGTACAATGGCGCACGCCTGTAATCCCAGCACTTTGGGAGGCCAAGGCAGGCAGATCACGAGGTCAGGAGATCAAGACCATCCTGGCTAACACCGTGAAATCCCATCTCTACTAAAAATACAAAAATTAGCCGGGCGTGGTGGCGGGCGCATGTAGTCCCAGCTACTCGGGAGGCTGAGGCAGGAGAATGGCCTGAACCCGGGAGACGGAGGTTGCAGTGAGCCCAGATCGAGCCACCGCACTCCAGCCTGAGTGACAGAGCAAGACTCCATCTCCAAAAAAAAAAAAAGAAAGAAAAGGCCGGGTGCAGTGGCTCACCCCTGTAATCCCAGCAATTTGGGAGGCTGAGGCAGGCAGATCACGAGGTCAGGAGATCGAGACCATCCTGGCTAACACGGTGAAACCCCGTCTCTACTAAAAATACAAAAAAAATAGGCAGGTGCTTTTAGTCCCAGCTACTTGGGAGGCTGCGGCAGGAAAATGGTGTAAATCCAGGAGGCGGAGCTTGCAGTGAGCCGAGATCGCGCCACTGCACTCCAGCCTGGGCAACAGAGCAGATTCCGTCTCAAAAAAAAAAAAAATTGAAACTAACTGATAAATGGAGAAAAGAAAGAATAATTGGTGAGAGTAAAGTAAATAAATGAATAAATGGGTTATGCAATGAAAGAAACCCAATATTACATTGGTACCTTGTGTATTAATTGTAGTTTCTTATTTTCTATATTCTTGCTGCTCTGGCGTTTGGACCTCACTGACTGTGGGGGGACTGCCCCTCGATGGTAAAGCTCACTCCTAGAGAGAGCAAACACCGCCCAGAAGCATGCCTTTCATATGCAAACCGGACGACCCACAGCACAGAGCCCTCAACTCTTTCATCAGGCTCAGACATCCAACCAATATTCCTCTGACCCAAGTCATCTGAGAGACGGGAACCAAACAACTCTGGACAGCCTCTACACCCCAGAGCCCACCAAAATTATTCAAATAGCCAATCCTAAATCTGCTTACCTTGCCTTACTCATTCTTTCCCACAGAAATCACAATACAGGCTAGAGCCCACATTTTCCTCCTGCTCCCTCTGCCTCTCAACCAACCTGGTGCTTCCCCAGGTGGCCCTGTGTGGCATGGAGTACCACTCCCCCCACTCCCCCCACCCTAACTGTGCGTAACCACCCCCACCCAACTGTGAGTAACAAGCTGCCTTTTCAAGTGCCGTCATCTCCTGATTTTTTGACTTCACTATACCTGCATAGCGATGAAACCTATGTTTTAAAACACCTTGATATGGTCAGGTGTGGTGGCTCACACCTGTAATCCCAGCACTTTGGGAGGCTGAGGTGGGTGGATCACTTGCGGTCAGGAGTTGGAGACCAGCCTGGCCAACATGGCAAAACCCTGCCTCTACTAAAAATACAAAAGTTAGCTGGACATGTTGGCAGGAGCCTGTAAACCCAGCTTCTCAGGAGGCTGAGGCAGGAGAATTGCTTGAACCCAGGAGGTGGAGGTTGCAGTGAGCCAAGATCATGCCACTGCACTCCAGCCTGGGAGATACAGCGAGACTCTGTCTCCAAAAAAAAAAAAAAGTAAAATGAAATAAAACATAAAACACCTTGAGAGTGACTTAGAGCAAGAAATGTGATGACCTAAAAGGAAGAAGCTGAGGCAAAATTAATGTCAGTCGAGTTTATTTGGGCCAAGCTTGAGACTGCAACACGGGAGCATAGATTGAAGTTGCCACCATATACACTAAAATTAGCAGCAGTTACAAGTGGGTTTATAAAGGTGAAAAATGGGAGACAGGGAGTGGGCTGATACAAAGTGGTTTGTCAGGAATCCTTACTGCTTTAGAGAAATAACATTGGTTAATGATTGGCTATTCAGCCTTAAGCTGTAGGGTGTGGCATTATTAAGTTAATTTATAGCTGCTGTGGTAAAAGCAAGCAGTTCCACGAGAGGAATACAGAGCTCAAAGCAGGGAAGAGGACGTGACTGCTGCCTTATTTTAATGTCTCTTTGGGCCTGATAATTAAAAGGACTTGCATGTCTCAGATAAAAGTTCTTTTCTTTTCTCAAATAAAAGTGTCTCTTAGCAAAGTTATGCCAGATGTCAGAAAGAGAAGCCAAGACTACTTCCGCTTTTGGAAACTTACAAGGTCAAATGGAAGCCTGCAAACCTGAATAACCAAAGATCATTAGGCCTCATATGGTAGAAAGTCACTGGCCTGAAATCAGAGTCATCTCTAGTAATCTCTGGACTAGTTTCCTATTTTCACATTCATGATTCAGTGCTTTGGGGATGTTTTCTTGTGACTTCAACTTTCATTTTAAGCCCTCACATAATAAAAATAACCTGATTTATTAAGTCTGTCACTATGTTAACCATTCACATTTGTATCCCCAGCAGTTGTCCCAGGAACCCTTCACGGTAAGCAAAGATATCTCTATTTTAATGAGACAGAACCTGAGATATGTAGAGAAAATAATTGCAAAGCCACAAAGCTAGCATGTGACAGAACCAGAGCTGTTTTCTTTGAATTCAGGCTCTAGGTCCTTATACCAAAGCCCCTCTCAAGAGCATTTGTTAGATTCTCCAGTCTAGCAAAACAACCTTCTGCAAACCCAAATGAGAATAGAGTACCATTCTTTTTTTTTTTTTTTTTTTTTTTTGAGACTGAGTCTCGCTCTGTTGCCCAGACTGGAACGCAGTGGCGCAATCTCGGCTCACTGCAACTTCTGCCTCCCGGGTTCATGCCATTCTCCTGCCTCAGCCTCCCAAGTAGCTGGCACTACAGGTGCCCGCCACCACGCCTGGCTAATTTTTTATATTTTTAGTAGAGACAGGGTTTCACCATGTTAGCCAGGATGGTCTCGATCTCCTGACCTCATGACCCACCCGCCTCGGCCTCCCAAAGTGCTGGGATTACAGGCGTGAGCCACCATACCCGGCCTAGAGTACCATTCTTAGAGGATAAAAGTGTGTGTGCCTGTGTGTGTGTGTGTGTGCGTGTGTGTGTGTGTGTGACTCATTTGATGGGTACCATAGAGGTTTTTGAGTCAAAATGCGACCAGGCAAAATGCTCTTAATTGAAGAAAACCACAGATGAAGCATGTACAGTCTGAGACTCTTTCAAGCACCAAAATAGCGCTTGTCCTCCCTTATGAGATATCTGACAATAAACCTACCAATGTCTTGCATTCATAAACTGTGCTTTTTTTTTTAGAACATTGAAATGAATTGTATCTCAGTGAAATTAGAACCATGTCCCTCCTCAATTATGAGATTTGGTTTGTGACCACTGGTTTATTATATTGATAATAAACTCTCACAATTAACTTCTTTTCTGATCAGGAACCCACCCAATTGGCAAAAGTTGAAAAGCTGGATGGCATTAAGACTTAACAAGGATGTGGAGCAACCTAGACACACATTGTTGAGGGAGTATTGATTGCTACAAACACTTTTGAATACAATATTATATTCATTCAAATAGTAGAAGATATACATACTCTACCACTCAAATCTGCCTCTCTTAGTTTTGTATCTTGGAGAGGACTTGCAGAATCAGAAGGCACCCCACATAGATATTTACTGAAACATTGTTTGTTTTACTCAAATGAAGGAAAACAATTCGGTGTACATTATCCACAGAATGGATCAATAACTCATGGATACGCACCCAGTGGAATACCATACAGTAGAGAAAAAAAAAAATACATTGCAGCTGTGAGAAACAATGTACGTGAAAATCAGAAACATAATATTGCATGAAAGAAATAATGTTGGCCGGCATGGTGGCTCATGCCTGTAATCCCAGCACTTTGGGAGGCCGAGGCAGGCAGATCATGAGGTCAGGAGATCAAGACCATGGTGAAGCCCCGTCTTTTCTAAAAATACAAAAAATTAGCCAGGCGTGGTGGCGGGCGCCTGTAGTACCAGCTACTCAGGAGGCTGAGGCAGGAGAATGGCATGAACCCGGGAAGCAGAGCTTGCAGTGAGCCGAGATCGCACCACCACACTCCAGCCTGGGCGACAGAGCCAGACTCCATCTCAGAAAAAAAAAAAAAAGTAATGCTGCATGACAATGCATGCAATATTCTTCCATTTATATAATACGCAAAAAGACGCAAACAGAACCAATTTAGAAACATTTCTGGAGCATGGGAAATTGCATTTACATCCTAAGATGTATTCTACAAATCCAAAATATTTTAAGCAGTATTTTCATTAGTTTACACAGCATATGTAACTCTGGAAGGGAACCAGGTAGGCATAGATACAAAATAATATTCATAAAATCTGTACAACTTACATACAGTGACAACATAATCAGCATGAATGTACCGATTCAGTTTTAAAAATAAACATTCTCAGCCGGGCACAGCGATTCACACCTGTTATCACAGTACTTTGGGAGGCCGAGGTGGGTGGATCACGAGGTCAGGAGTTTGAGGGCAGCCTGGCCAAGATGGTGAAACCCCATCTCTACTAAAAATATAAAATTAGCTGGGTGTTATGGTGGGCGCCTGTAATCCCAGCTACTTGGGAGGCTGAGGCAGGAGAATTGCTTGAACCCAGGAGGCGGAGGTTGCAGTGGGCCAAGATTGTACCATTGCACTCTAGCCTGGGCAACAGAGCAAGACTCCTCAAAAATAAAATAAAACAATATTAAAAAAAAACAAAATAAAAATAAACATTCTCACTTTCTGTAGTCTTCTGTGAGCTCCTTCTTGATCTCACCCCTTTCCTCCAAGTAAGAAGAAACTCCATCCTCTATTTTATTTTGTTTCGTATTTTTACTCATTGGTGGGTCCACATCATTTTCTTGTTTTTTCAGATTGAAGATCTCTTTGACAAATTATGTTTCTTTGTTTGCTTCTGGCCTTTAGAGCCTGTGCATACTCTACTTATGTGCATGCGGTTTTAACTTGAATGTAGTATCTATTACATGAATAATGTTCCATTTCCCAATTCGTATCTATATTCAAGGAGTGGTACATATGTTAGAGCAAGAGCAGAACAAACTACACTTTTCATCACTGCACTTTACACATAAGTCGTGTTAACATGTCAGGTATCTTGGTGGATACAAGATTACTAATGTCAGGTTATTTAACTAGGTAATTACAAGGAGCCTAGATGTAAACTCAATTTTAAAAAGCATGTTTTAAATAAGAAAACTTAACAAGCCATGGGCTGAGTCCTGGCAGCTGGGCCCTCCAGCGGCCACGTCACTGAGCGGGAGAGATTGTCTCTGTGACAGTGTGCACCAAGGTTCTCGCCACAGGAAGCTGCTCCCCAGACCCAGCACAGCACCTGCCACAGGGAGAGGAGGGGATGGAAGAAGGGTCCAGGCCCCAGCACCCTTCCTGCCCCAAGAATGTCTGCTTTAAGCTGCTTTATTCATCCAACTTGCAGGTGACATCTCATTTGAAAGTCATGTGCTGAAGCAAAAAACTAAACAAATCACTGAACTAGGTTTAAGATCTCTCTACTTCTCGACTGTTCTGATACGACCATTTAAACTGTCACAAGCCTAATTATCCAAATAATAGGAGATGTGTGGTTACATTAAAATAGATAAACACTAAATCTTGCTGAATGCTTCTAATCAATTCTCCCTGAGCCAAAACAAAGTTTGAAAACAATTGTTTTACTCAATTACCCAAAACTGTATTTTATTCTTAATTGAGGCATAATATTTCTACATATTTATGGAGTACGTGTGATATTTCATAATCAAGTCAGGGTGTTTGGGGTGTCCACCACCTTTTATCATTTCCATGTGTTGGAAATATTTCAAGTCCTTTCTTCTTCCTGTTTTGAAATACACAATACTTCATTGTTAACTATAGTCACCCTACTAATATTTCTGTGATTGAACCCTAGAATTTATTCCTTCTAACTGTATGTTTATACCCATTGACCAGCCTCTCCTCATTATCCCATCCCCCTGACCTACACGCCCTTCCCAACCTCTTGAATCTATCATTCTACTCTCTACTTCAGTGAGGTCAACCTCTTTGTCATCCACATGAGTGAGAACATATGATATGAAAATCGTATTTCCTGCACATTTTCACTGTTTCCCAAATAAAACAAATTTTAGAAGATTGACATACAGTCGTGATATTTATTACTGAATTATTATAGCTCTGATATCAAAAACAAGAAGAAAATACTTTGTGTTAGTTGACTGACTCACACTCCTCACACTCCTTTATACAATTTAGACATACACATACACACACACCATAACCACCATAACACACAAAAGCTTTTGAGTATTTCAAAGCATTTAGTTCAAACAAAAATTATACTCAACAGTAAAATTTTATTACTCATAAATGTCTAGGTTTATATTTTTTCTCTATTAACCCTCCAAAGCTGTGTAAACAAATAAGAATACAACTTAAAATATTTTGGATCTGTAGGAATTACATCTTAGTATGTAAATGCCATTTCCCATGCTCCAGAAACATTTATTTTTTATTTTTATTTTTATTTTTTTGAGATGGAGTCTTGCTCTGTCACCCAGGCTGGAGTGCAGTGACACAATCTTGGCTCACTGCAACCTCCACCTCCCAGGTTCAAGCGATTCTCCTGCCTCAGCCTCCCAAGTAGCTGGAACTACAGGTGTGTGCCACCACACCCAGCTAACTTTTGTATTTTTTTAAGTAGAGACGACATTTCACTGTGTTGTCCAGGATGGTCTTGATCTCTTGACCTCGTGATCCGCCCACCTCGGCCTCCCAAATTGCTGGGATTACAGGCATGAGCCACCATGCCTGGCCACTCCAGAAACTTTTCTGAATACAGGCAGTACTTCATATAGGCCAGCAACATTCCTGATTTGTTTATTCAAAGATGACTAAGAAGTTACTAGTCAGTCAACTTTTTACATTTTATGTGAGATTTTTTCTAGCTTAAGAATTGATATCTAAATGAGTTGGAACAAATTATTAATGTGGAATTACTGTTTAAGGATAAATGGTTTGTGAGTACTAAGTCATCAGTTATATATGTGAGCTGGCTGACAGCCTGGCACAGCTGAAAATACCAATTAATTTTCAACAGTCCAGCCCGTCATAAGGAAGAGCAGAAATGCCCGTCTGGACACTAAGAGAATCCCTGTGGGCTCTCACTCGTTGCATTTCAATTATATTTAGGATGAGAGAAATGGCAAAATAATTAGACCTTTATGAAATTCAGAAATGTGTGAATCTTTTCCAAAACTTTATTAGACTTTAGTGATGCATCACATTCCCAGATTGGATGAGCAACAGTTTATTACCACAGGGACTGATATCACAGAAAATGTTTAGTGATTGGAAAAGCTTGAATACAAAATGTATTTCCAGTAACTCTGATGGAATTGATATTACGTTTGCCCACAAAGTAGTCACTTAGTTTTTAGTGTTTAGGTAATACACACAAGTGACGGGGCAAGGCTCACTGCAGTGATATAAGACCATAACAGGTCTTAGTTCCTGATGGAATCAGCAGAGTAGCTGATAAAAGGGTGCTCTGAGTCACTCAGTGCCTCAGTCCATTTTTGCATTGCTATAAAGGAACACCTGAAGCTAGGTAATTTGTAAAGAAAAGAAGTGTATTTGACTCATGGTTCTGCAGGCTGTACCAGAAGCATGGCACTGACGTGTGCACCTGGGAGGGCCTCAAGCTCCTTCCACTCATGCAGGAAGGTGGGGTGGAATGTGCACAGATCACATGTTGAGAGAGGAGGCAAGAGAGAGGGGAAGTGCCAGGTTCCTCTTAACAACCAGCTCTCACAGGAGCTAACAGAGCAAGAACTCACTCATGACCCCCACTCCCCAGCACCAAGACATTCACGAGGGATCTGACTCCATGACCCTAACACCTCCCATTAGGTCCCACTTCCAACACTGGGATCAAATTTCAACATGTGGTTTGGAGGGTTCAAATATCAGCGACCAGAATGTGCATCATTACATTATTATTTCTCTAGACACATCAATTAGTCTAAGGATTTGCACCATGTATCCACATGAATTGATGTACCCATGGCCAATCCAGGAATGCTTACGTATCTGCTCATGACACTTTTTGCGGGCTCATTAGGTCAATGCAATGTAACATTTAGAATACATCACAGAGTAGCATAGTGAGGAAAGCCTCTTATATTTTGTTCTAAGTGTGATACAAATATGCTGGAGGACTTTAATGTGAATTATGAGTTAGGAAGATAAACTGGGCAGCTGCAAGAGAATAGGCTGAAGGTGGACAAAGGCCAAGGCAAGGATACCAGGTGGGGGCCGTGTTGGCAGCCCAGGCAAAAGGAGATGGTGGCTTGATCCAAGGTGGGGGTAGAGGTGAAATGGGGTAAGATTTCAGAAGGAGAGTGAAGTCAGAGTCTATAGATTTTATGATCAACTTCATGTCAATTTGAAAGAACAGGGAGAACCTAGGACAACTGTGACATTTTGGCCTGAATGGGTGGGTGGACGACTTGCGGCCTCTTAGACTGGAAATGCTTAAAGGGAAGGAGATTTGGGAAGTAAACACCAGGAGTTCATGTTTGAACACATTAACTTGGACATGACATTGAGACATCCGAGCGCATGTGTGGAGAGGGCTGAGGACTATGTCACCGGGAGCTCACCGGAGCGGCAGTGGGAGGCAAATCCTGCGGAGACATCAGCCTCTGGCTGGGATTCAAGGCTGTGAGAGAGGACAGCGAAGCAGCCGAGAGCTGAGCCCTGAGGTCTCCAACCTCGAAAGGAAGTTGTGACTCCAGCAAGATTTTCAGTGCTGCTCTCCTTTTTGCCTATAGTTCCATTTGCCCTGCCTCAGCCCCCAACCACCTGCCCTCATGTGTATATACTGAGCAATAGGAAGAACTGCTGATCAGATTTTTTTCAAGTGTAAAAACAGCAAAGAAACAAGGAACAAATCCTTTCAAAGGCAGAAGCAGGAATGTTTTGCTCCTTGGTTAAGCTAAATCTGGGCATGATACCAGCTTCATGGCCCTTCCCTGGACCCCCACCTACTGATACTGACGGGTTTGTACGGTTCCAAGAATGTTTCAGTAAACAATCTTTTGGTGCAAAAGATTACCTGTAAGTTAATAGAAAACCCTGTTCACCTGGTTTAAACAGTGAAATCTCACAGGCAAGGATCTGGAAGAGAGAGCAGATTAGGGTCAGTCCGCTCCAGGGTCTGTGGTGCTACCGGAACCGCCTACCTCCATC
The DNA here is from genome assembly GCF_008728515.1 of Papio anubis. Classification (NCBI taxonomy): domain Eukaryota; kingdom Metazoa; phylum Chordata; class Mammalia; order Primates; family Cercopithecidae; genus Papio; species Papio anubis. The sequence goes on from NC_044988.1 coordinate 2,574,446, forward strand.
TGTTTGTTGGCTCTGCCATCCCCAGTACACGTCCTGCCCTCGGGCTCGCTCCTCGCTGGTCCTAAGGTGACCTCACGTCAGTCAGGACAGCACCAGTGGAAGGAGAGCTGTGAACCTCTTCTCTCACTTTTTTATGTGGGTGTGGAACTCTTTCTCAGGGGCTCCCAGATTCCTCATGGCTCCATTGCCGGAATTCGGTCAGAGGCTCCCCCTAAACCAAAGGTGATAAGGTCGGCGTGACTTCATGGTGACTTTGCTTCTAGGCTGGAAATTGGGTCACCGTCTCTTAGCAGAGCAAGGCTGTGATGGCAAGTCAGTAAGGGTGGAGGCAGGGGCACAGCGGCTGTGGAAGAAACAGCAGTGTGGGCTGCGCATGGCTTCAGTTTCCAGGTGGGCCCAGCCAATGAGCGTTCCTTCCGGGGAAAGGAACATGAGGTCATTGTGGGGCAGGAAGTGTGGGGATCAAATCCATGCACCCCATGGAACACAAAGCAACGAGGAAGGTGGACCAGCCCACAGCTTCCAAGCTGGGGAGACAGGAGGCTGAGACCCCTGCATGCCCCCGATCCCAACTGAAAAAGAGACTCCTTTTAGGTGACAGATTCTTGGCTTGACCAAAATTTTTTCATGCCCCTGAATCTTCCCCACGGCCCATCTGTGTACTTCCTCATAAAGTGCAGTTTAGCAAGAACCCTGCTAAGTCAGTTTAGTAAGAACTCCCCGCCCTCAATATCTGATCACCCGCAATACCCAATCAGGTTTGTCACCCTCCACCATCCCCCAGGTGATGCCTCATCAGCCTGGCCTGTCTTCAGCAAGAATCCTATTAGGGAATAGGTGTAGCCAGAATCCCCCCAGTCCTGCTGTTTCCTCTTAGTAATTTTCCATCCACTGGCCCCCACCATGCCCTTGGTTATAAATTCCCACTTGCCCATGCTGTATTTGCAGCCCAGTTTCTCTCCTCCACTAAGAAATCCCATTGCCATGGGCCCTACACCCATGGGACTCCATAGATCCCTCCTTCAGCAAAGTCTCTTGTACGGGGCTTTAATGAGTGTCACTGAATATTGTTTCTCTGTTATGTAAGAGTGAGAAAAGGGAGCTCCACCATGTGGGGCAGAACTGAAACGTGGATGTGCATACATTTCAGCTGATGATTCATTCATTCATTCAATAAGTACTAATCAGGCACCTCACTGTGCCTGGAAATGTGCTAACTGCTGGACACAAAGATTGTAAATTTATAGATCATAGATCTAGAGGAAGACATGCATATACGTTCAGGTAAGTACAGAGTGCCAGGGCAGAGCTCTGGGTAGGCCCAGAAAAGTGACAGACAGCACGTTCCTGTGGGAACAGGATCATGCCACAGAGGGGCTTCGTGTGACCTAGGCCTGAAAAATGGTTATTTACGTGTCAAAAAGTGGAGAAAAGAGCATTTAGAACATATAAACATGACCCCAGGCTGAAAACTTAATGTCTATGCATTTTAACACTATTTCTATGTCACCTGCAAATTTGTCTACGGTTCATTTTATGACATGCAAAGACAGGCTGCCTTTCTGCTCAGTCTGGACATTAGTTGAAAAAGCACCATGGAACAACACCTAATAAAATCAATCAATATTTGGCATAAAAATCAAGCACATCTAGTCCCATGCCTCCTGAGGTTGCCTGCCAAGATTCTCCCACAGAGGAGAAATTCTAGTAATTTCCAATGCACCACTGGCTTTTTTCCCGATTCTGCCAGAAAGCATCTGTTCATTCATGACTTGTCAGTAGGTTTATTCCCTTTAATTTTCACTTTGTGGCATAGAATGTGTAAGTAACAGATGAAAGAAAAAAACAGTTGCTGCCACTCTGTGATAAGGTCTTTCTCTAGACCAGGGGTTCTCAATCTAGAGGGATTTTCCCCTCAGGGGACATTTAGCAATGTCTGGAGACAGTTTTGATTGTCATGACTTGGGTGGGAGAAGTTACAGTTTAAATTGCACTCTTATGTTCAATCATTTTTAAATGAAAGACCTCTTTCTCCTTGTGTGTGTGTGTCCACGCATGTCTCCCCACACATGCGCATGCACCCTGAAAATAAGGAGAGGCCTTCTATTCACACATCCCGCCCTTCTCTAGCAGGAGCACGACAGACCTATCCCTTGCCTTGGCTACCTGTGGTGTGGGTGTAGTCCCCTTTCTCCCCTTTGTGTGGCAGGTGTACAAATGATGATTCCTTCAAGGAGTGAATTTTGGGGATCTTTGCAAGATCTTCCGAGCCCAGGGCCTCGTTTCTGCAAAGTTCATTGGTGAGGAAGATCCTTTTCAAACTGACGTCACATCTCTCCCCAGCTTCTGACCAAACTTCCTTCTGCAGAGATTCTCTTACTCAGTAGGCATTTGTGTGAAGATGGTGGAGCCAGCAAGATGGCTTAACCTCAGCCTCCTGCTGTGGCGCTGTTAACTCCATAGCCATTGCGTGCACCTTTGCCATGACCCATGGTAGAAATGGCTACTCTTTGAAGACTGCTTTCTCAGCTCTCCATGTTCTCTTCTTCCCTTTTCTCCAGCCTCAGCAGCTCATCTTCTCTGCCAGGTGTGTAGCTTAGCAACTTCCCAGTGAGGTACTCACTCACCCATTCCAAACTTTAGGGTTTAGGTTCCCAATCTCCAGGAGTAATCCTTTCTCCTAGGGCTATATCCTTTGGCTTTAGGGAGATGAACAAGACTAGGATCTTTTCAGGAACTCCCCAACTAGGTGACCATTCCTCCACCCTAGGTCCTGTTCTGATGTCCACTGTGGGACAAGATTCTGGGGGAGAGTTTGTTCTCCTGAATTCAGGACTCCCACCAAGCCTGTGGGAACCAAGGTGTCCTGAGAGGTGGCAGTAACTGGAATGCCTTGTTCTTAGCTCTGAGCCTTACCCACAAATTGGCACAATTTTTTTAAAAGTCTCTCCTGACACCTAATGCCTCCTGTTATTCACAAAAGCGCTAATTGAAGAAAACATTGTTTTCCAAAAATTTCCAAAGATTTACATATTCCTTCTCTACCTTTCACTTCAATTCAGCTATGTATTCATATGCAAAACCTAGAACTCTTAGAACAAAGGCTTTCCACTCCTGTCTCCCTGCATTCAGCCATGGCTGTCAGCAATCTGTCCAACATGAGAGGGACCAGAACCTCCATCATCTCGCTCACAACCTCCAGCAGTTCCAGTTGGCCACATGTGGTACAAGACAACCGTTGAGCTTAATGAACCTCTTTGTTAGGTGTCTGATGCCTGATGCATGAAGCTTCCCGTCATGCTGCTTTTCCATTCTAAAATGTATGTGCTTGGGCGAAGGGCGGAAGGATAGAGAAGGTAATATAATCACATAGCGATAACCTCGTTTAGGTGTTGTACAGCTTTTACTTTTCTAAAAGTAGACAATGCAAAGTGTAATTAATGAGTGCAAGAATTTTTATAAGTATTATAACCGTTCTCATTATGTTCAGAAAATAAATCTATTGAATAGATATATATTTTTGTTCTTGTTTCACACCTGTCCAGTCAATTGATTTTCTTTTTTTCTTTTTTTGGGGATGGAGTCTTGGTCTGTCTCCTAGGCTGGAGTACAGTGGCACCATCTTGGCTCACTGCAACCTCCGCCTCCCGGGTTCAAGTGATTCCCCTGCCTCAGCCTCCCAAGTAGCTGGGATTACAGGCACACACCTCCACGCCCAGCTAATTTTTGTATTTTTAGTAGAGGCGGGGCTTCACCGTGTTGGCCAGGCTGGCCTTGAACTACTGACCTTAAATGATTTGCTTGCCTTGGCCTCCCAAAGTGCTGGGATTAGAGGTATGAGCCACTGTGCCTGACCAATTGATTTTCTTTTGAATTGCATTTAAATGCTGTTAGGTTAAAGTTTTGAAAGAATGGCGATTATTAAAAAAAAGTCAGGAAACAACAGATGCTGGTGAGGCTGTGGAGAAATAGGAACACTTTTACACTGTTGGTGGGAGTGTAAATTAGTGCAATCATTGTGGAAGACAGTGTGGCGATTCCTCGAGGATCGAGATCCAGAAATACCATTTGACCCAGCAATGCCATTACTGGGTATACACCCAAAGGATTATAAATCATTCTGCTGTAAAGACACATGTCCACATATGTTTATTGCAGCACTATTTACAATAGCAAAGACATGGAACCAACCCAAATGTTCATCAATGATAGACTGGATAAAGAAAATGTGGCACATATACACCATGGAATAACATATTCCATAAAAAGAATGAGTTCATGTCCTTTGCAGGGAAATAGATGAAGCTGGAAACCATCTTTCTCAGCAAACTATCACAGGAACAGAAAACCAAACACTGCATGTTCCCACTCATAAGTGGGAGTTGGACAATGAGAACACATGGACACAGGGAGGGGAACATCACACACCGGCACCTGTTGCGGGGTGAGGGAGAAAGGCAGGGAGAGCATTAGGACAAATACCTAATGCATGTGAGGCTGAAAACCTAAATGACAGATTGATAGGTGCAACAAACCACCATGGTATGTGTATACCTATGTAACAAACCTGAACATTCTGCATAGGTATCCCAGAACTTAAAGTAATTTTAAAAATAAAAAAAATTTTTTTTAAGTTAATAATAATTTTTTTTTTTTGAGACAGAGTCTTGCTTTGTCTCCAGGCTGGAGTGTAGTGGTGCGATCTTCACTCACTGCAACCTTTGCCTCCCGGGTTCAAGCGATTTTCCTGCCTCAGCCTCCCGAGTAGCTGGGATTACGGGCACATGCCACCACGCCTGGCTAATTTTTGTATTGTTAGTAGAGAGGAGTTTTCACTGTGTTGGCTAGGATGGTCTCAATCTCTTGACCTAGTGATCTACTCGCCTTGGCCTCCCAAAACGCTGGGATTACAGGCGTGAGCCACCGCGCCCAGCCACAAAAAAAGAAAATTCTTTCTCTTTTTTTTTTCTTGAGACAGAGTCGTGCTCTGTCGCTGGGGCTAGAGGGCAGTGGCACGATGATCTTGGCTCACTGCAAGCTCCGCCTCCCGGGTTCAAGTGACTCTCCTGCCTCAGACTCCCGAGTAGCTGGGACTACAGGCATGCGCCACTACGCCCAGCTAATTTTTGTATTTTTAGTAGAGATGGGGTTTCACCGTGTCAGCCAGGATGGTCTCCATCTCTTGACCTTGTGATCCACTCACCTCTGCCTCCCAAAGTGCTGGGATTACAGGCTTGAGCCACTGTGCCAGGCCAAAAAAAGAAAATTCTACTAAAAAATAATAAAAGAATGCAATGAACTTCTTCCATGGGCACTTAAAGTACTAAATTTGTTATATTCAAAGCATTCACTTTGATTTTCTTGAACAGACTTTTTCCATATAAAGTATTTATGTTAATCTCTCATTCCACAGGTTGTCTCTTGATTTTGTTGTTTCCTTTGTTGTGCACAAGCTTTTTAGTTTCATATAATCTCACTTGTTCATTTCTGATTTTCTTGTCTGTGATTTTGATGTCATGTCCAAAAAAATCATTGTCAAGGCCAATGTCAAGGAGTTTTCTCCTTCTGTTTTCTAGGCATTTTATGGTTTCAGGTCTTACATTTAATTCTTTAATCCATCTCGAGTTAATTTGTGTGTATTATAAGGGTCCAATGTCGTTCTTTTACAAACCATGTAATATCCAAAATATATGAGAGACTCATGCAACTAAAGCACAAGAAAACAGCCAATTTTTAAAAATGGTTTGTAAAGAACATGAACAGATGTTTCTCAAAGAGACATACAAATGGCCAACAAGCAGCCAGGTGTGGTGGCGGGCGCCTGTAGTCCCAGCTACTCGGGAAGCTGAGGCAGGAGAATGGTGTGAACCCGGGAGGGGGAGCTTGCAGTGAACCGAGATCACGCCACTGCACTCCAGCCTGGGCGACAGAGCAAGACTCTGTAAAAAAAAAAAAAAAAAAAAATTAGAACTACCATATCATCCAGCAATGCCACTTCAATTAGGATCTCAAGGAGATATCCACACTGCCATGTTCATTGCAGCATTATCCACAATAGTCAAGATATATAAACAGCCTAAATGTCCATCAATAGATGGAGAAAGAAATCACCGTTTGTACTGTGAAAGAAAAACTAATCTCGAGACCCCAAAATTAGTAAGTCAAGGGAAAAGTCAGTCTGGGAACTATGTCAAACAAACTTACCTTTCATTTGATTCCTAAATAAGATAGCCACAAAGATAAAAAGCTACATACCTCCCTCACATTTTGCCCACAGGGAAATTCCTTGTGGACAAAGGACAGACAGAATTCAAAATCATTCCTCTGAGGCTCACCTGAGACAAATGCATATCTGATTGCTTCCTCTGCCCTATTGTTTATGTAAAAATGCAGATTCACTGAGCCAGACTAAATTGTGTAGTTAGTACAAAGCAGATCAAGGACTCAAAATAATGCAACCTTTTAGTCCCTTATCTCTTCTAACCTGGAAGCCTCTTCTAAACCTGGAACCTGGTGGCGGGGGGGAGGGTCCAAGTAAGGTGGAGTTGTCCCACCTTACTGGACCAAATCAGTGTACATCTTACATATGTTGATTGATGTTTTATGTCTGCCTAAAATGTATAAAACCAAGCTGTGCCCAGACCACCTTGGGCGTATGTCATCAGGACCTCCTGAGGCTGTGTCACTGGTGTATCCTTAACCTTGGTGAAACCAACTTTCTGAGTTATTTTGGGTTCATAGTACATACCATGGAATATTATTCAGCCTGAAAAAAAAGAAGGAAATTCTTCCAGTTGCAACAAAATGAGTGGACCTGCAGGGCATAACGCTGGGTGAAAAAAGCCAGACACAGAAAGAAAATACTGTGTGATCTCACTTATATGTAGAAGCTAAAATAATCACACTGGTAGAAATGGAGAATAGAATAATGGCAATCGGGGGCTAGGGGTTGGGGTAAATGGGAAGGTGATGATTAAGGGGTATGAAGTTTCAGTTATACAAGGTAAATAAGTCCTGGAGATCTGCCATACAGCATAGTGCCTATGGCTAACAACACTTTAGTGTGTAATTAAAGCTGCTAAGGAGGTAGATCTTAGGTTAAGTGTTCTTACCAAACAAAATGAAACAGTAATAATAATAAAGAGTCAATGGGAAACTTTGGGAGGTGATAGATACATTTATGGCCATGATGGTGATGTTGGTTGGTTTCATAGGCATATTCTTATTCTAAACTCATCAAACATATACATTAAATATGTACAACTTTTAAAAAGTAGCAAAACAGAAACAAAATATTTATGCTAGATTTTCCGTGGCAGTAAAGGCTGCCCACTCATGCTCGGGTCCGTCAAAGCTTTAGCCACCAAGTGAATGTGTTTATAACTTATGCAAATCAGGTGCCTGAAAATCTGCTCACATGTTTTTATAAAGGTAACTACAAGCCCGAGTTTGCATCTTTCCATTTTCTTTGCTACCCAAAATGTAGAAAGAATATCATCAATACATTAGAGATATTGACACCAGTAACCAATTAGAATCTGATTGTGCCTAAATATTGACTTTTCTCTCTGCAGTCTTGGATTTTCTTCATCACCAGCGGCTCACTTTATGTCTCACATGGGATTGTTTCTCACAAAGAACCAAACTAGAAACATAAAATGTGGCTATCTTAGTGGCTTCTAATGCAGAGATTCCATATGCTATGAACAAGTCATCTGGAAAGGAGAAAGGAGAAAGGCGAGTGGGATCCCCAGTGTTCACTGAGGAGATGGGCTCTTCTGGAGCTGAGGATGGCCTGATCTTGAAGGGTCTTCAAAGCCATGCGGAGAACTCAGTCATGTCACTGGCTTGAAGTGAGTCAGTGTTACAGACAACCAGTGAGACTCACAGGTGAGTTCCTCATGAAGATACTGCTAAGACATCATCTTCCACTATGCCGTGGATTAGAATTTCTCCTAGAACTGATCTCCAAAAATTGCCATTCTCTCCTTGATTAACAGGTATGTTTTTAAATTGTAGCCAGTTGGGATCTTATAACTGACTCTTGTTCCTTACTCACTCTGCCTACCAAGAATGCAGTACTAAATTGCTCTACTAAAATCAACAGCTGTAAAAGTTTTTATAGACTGTCATCGTGGGTACCAACTTGCTCTAGCTTTTTCTTACTAATCAATCCTCATTTTATCTTTGTCCCAATTTCCTTTGTTTAAACTTAGAGTACATCCAGAGTGACATAAATTGTCTAATATTTAAAATGATATGGAATATAAATATATTGAAAAAAAGAAAATTTTTTTTCCTTTCCTTTTTTTTTTTCTTTGAGATGGAGTCTCGCTCTGTCACCCAGGCTGGAGTGCAATGGCGTGATCTTGGCTCACTGCAACTTCCACCTCCTGGGTTTAAGGGATTCTCCAGCCTCAGCCTCCCGAGTAGCTGAGATTACAGGCATGTGCCAACACTCCTGGCTAATTTTGTATTTTTAGTAGAGACGGGGTTTCTCCATGTTGGTCAGGCTGATCTCGAACTCTCAGCCTCAGGTAATCTGCCTGCTGTAGCCTCCCAAAGTGCTGGGATTACAGGTGTGAGCCACCGTGCCCAGCCAGTATTTGTATTTCATAAGGTTAAAAAAACAGTTATCTGTTTACCCTTGTGCGTGTGATATAAATGAACCAGTGGCACTTTGGAATCCCACATGCAGAATGAATAGAAAAAGTTTAAAATATTGGTGCAGGAGGCCAACCAGAAACATATGTATCCATTAGAATATCTAGAAATGAGATGATAAAGACATGGAATAAAGTAATAACTCTATACTTTTTCCCAAAAATGTGCAATTGCTCTCCTAGAAGTATATCCATTTTCCAAATGCTTCCTCTTTATTCTCCTATAATTCAGTAGCATTTAAGACCAACAGAACAACTGTGTATTTCTAGCGTACTCAATCTTGATTCAAGTCATTTAGAATGTTATATACAGTTGGTTTAACCACCGTACTATGTCTGGAATTGTTTTCTCCCCAGTTGCAATTTTTTTCTCACTTATGCTCTGCCTCCATTGGGAACACAGCTGGGGTGAGAATGGGAATGTTTACAGGGTGATCCAGACCAGGCCTGCTACTAGTTTTACCCCACGAATGCTCCAGCCACACCCACGCCCAAGGAATCTGTATGGGACATGGAAATCCAGCTTAAAGAAGTGGCCTTTATGTTTCTGTATGTTGTTTACTAGTGATGCAACACGGCCATATAGAGGAGATGAGCACTCTGCAGCAGGCCCCTCGGAAGAAGAGACAGAAGAGATGGGCCTCTCCATCGCAGTTAACCTGTCATGCCGAGCAAACATGTTCCTGGGCATCACTTTCTCAGTCAAACAGGGATGTTGGAGCACAGAAGCCAGGCAGACACAAGTGGTGTGTTCAAGTCAGAAGTGGTGTCACTCAGGGCCGGGGGTGGGTGATGTAACGAAGTACCAAGGGCACAGACCTTAGGGAGACACTGACTGTCACGGTTGTGCAAGTGCAGCATCTCCTTAAATCTTGTACCCTGTGTGTCTTGTCTTACCCCAGTCCCAAAACACATCTAACTTTTCAGCAAGAGATAACAGAAGTCAGTCGTATAAATAGCAGAAACGAGAGAGCCAAGAAAAATAACAACTCTGTGTTGAAAAGAAGTGTGGTAAAAATACACAGCACTTGAGGTAACAACAAGACTTCCTCCGGATAGGGACTGGGGTTTTCTCTGCATCCAGGTTGGGAAACTTGAGCTCAGAAGAAATAGTGGAGACGGGGTTCAGAGGCTTTTGCTTGCTTGTCCTAACTCTTGCTAGCCAGAAACACTCTGCAATTTCACTTTTTTAACCTTTGGATTCATCCCATTTTAGTCCCCTTCTTATGCCTTAAAAACATTGAAGATGAGAAGGTCTAACCTGATTAAAGTCATGTTTTTCTCTGTTTTCATCATCCAACATCAATAGACTCTGACGCTGTGACCTTGCGTGGCCTTTGTTGTGAGTTTCAAGCTGAAGAAAGTTAGTGGGTGTCTTTCCCATTCCTGTTCTTCAGTCGTGGTTTTTCAAAGTCAGTAGACATGTTTGATAAAATTCTATCAAAGAAGTCATTATAGACATTAGGGTGTATTTCTTCCTTTATGTTTTTCATCTTTATTCAGTGATTGTGTGTGATGATCCTTCTGCCCCTGACCTTTTTTTTTTATTTGTTTTGAATTTCATGATGTGCCATTCAGGAGTGACCCACAGTTCCAGATGATTGATTAAAACCCCCTAGGCTCATACTGCTCACTGTTGACACATCCCTTGAGGTTTTTTTGGTTTGTTTGCTTTTTGTTTGTTTTTGGTTTTTTTGTGAGACGGAGTCTTGCTCTGTCGCCCAGGCTGGAGCGCAGTGGCCGATCTCGGCTCACTGCAAGCTCCACCTCCCAGGTTCACACCATTCTCCTGCCTCCCGAGTACCTGGGACTACAGGCGCCGCCACCATGCCCGGCTAAATTTTTGTATTTTTAGTAGAGACGAGGTTTCACCATGTTAGCCAGGATAGCCTCGATCTCCTGGCCTCATGATCTGCCTGCCTTGGCCTCCCAAAGTGCTGGGATTACAGGTGTGATCCACCGCGCCCGGCCGACACATCCCTTGAGTTTTGAATGAGATCAGTTACGTTCACCTCCACTGCATTCTGCCTTCTTGTCTTGCTCCCTTCATTATTTACTCTTCTGCCCATTGATTTAAGTCGATAACTACTCTGTGTTCTTTAATATTATTACCCACACTAACACAGAATAACATTTTAATGATCAATTTTTAAAAGCATTCTCCTTTAAGGTATAGACTCTTTTCATCTGCTAACATGTATTTCCACAGAGCACAGCCATATTTCACCTAATTAACCCACAGCACACATACAACTGATAATTCAGTCTCACATTTGGCTTACTGCCTTTTAAAGGCTGTCTTAGAGAGGGATTCCTATTAAAATTAAGAAGGGTTTTGAATTTGAAATATGATCAAGTCCTAAATGTTAGAGCTGGAGGAAAGTGTGTGCGTTATTTTATTTGAACTCTTGCGTTGTATACATGGAGACCAAAGTGCTGGCACATGCTCACTCCAAGTCAGTCAACTCAGTAGAGCCACCGCCAGACGTCCAGTCTCCCAACCCCCATTCCAGGAGCTTAGCTCTGAGAAAAGAAAAACAAAACAAGACAGAAAATTGTAGTCAATGTATATAATGGACTCATTGTACATATATTTATGCACAACATGTAGAAAGAAAGTACAATAAGGTTGACCTTAACTATCTTAAATAAATAGAAAAGAGTTCTTAAAATGTACCAAATGGCAGAATGCATCATAGTAGAAAATGTATTTATTTAGTGCATGAGTAGGAGATTTTCAGATAATTTGCTTAAAAGGCAGGCTCTTAATACATTTTGAACATATTTCACAAAACAAGTTTATCCGAAGAAAAACTCATAGTAAGATACAAAAGAGGATATTGTTAACAACACTGAACACACTGAGATAGCTTTCTGTTACTGCTGCTGTGGAGTAGACCAGAAAAATCAGCTTATGCCATTGCTCAGGATGTTTATGATAATTATTTAAGAGAAGCATTGACTGGGGGAATGCACAGCGTCTTATCTACTTTGTAATAGCAGTGCTTAACGGGATGTCCCTGGGTAATACAGAGGAGACACTCTAACAACAGTTATTGAATGGATAGGAGAAAACCCATAGATTAGAGAAACAGACCTCCAGAGCTCAGAACGAATGGAAGAGAAAGGGGTCAGGATGTAAGGAGATTAATAAGCTTTGGGGATTAGGGTGGGAAGTAAAAATAAGTTTCATCTGCTTCTTCATTAATTTTCAATAGAACCAACCCTGCTCGTGAAGTTGGATTAAGATTTCAAGTGGAAACTATCAACTTAGAGGACTTAGGGTGTCAGTGTGATGATGCCCTCACAGGATGGGGCAAAGCTAGAACTCATGTTCAACACTTGAGATAGTCTCTACTGGTAAATGTGGGAAAATGTCCTCAATCCAATTTGAATGGGAACCATGTTGAGAATTCCTGGTACATCGTATATAGAAAAATAATTAAGATTTCCTATTAGGCGTTTAATATCTTACAGATATTATAGGAGAGGTTTTGAATACTCATCTATGCCTGACAATACTCAAATAATATATTTTAAAATGGCAGCTATAATTTATTGCTCGTGTGCCAAGACAGTGGACAGTGTACCAAGAAGCCCTGTAATAAATATTTTATATGAATAATCTAATTTATTTTTCTCACTAAATTCCATGAAATAGATATTTTATTCACTTTATTTTGAAGAAGAGAGATGAAACAGTTGCAAAGTAAAATGTTAGGAAGTATCTATTTATTTATAAATTTATTATGAAGATAGTCAGCCCATACTCAGCAGAAGTTTGAACCACTGGGGGACAAGATGAGAACATCTTTCATTTTTGAGATGTGTCCAGGAGCATTTCCCTGGACTGTGAGAAGAACCATGCCTCCTTTCTGTGCTGGGAAGGCCAGAGTTCGCCTGAACCGTGAACTTGCCGGGTGCAGGCCTAGGGTTGCACTCAGAGCACTCTCCAGAGAGGAGAGCGAGCGGCCCTGCTCTGCCTGAACTCTGCCCAGCAACACAGTCCAGCTGTCCCAAGAGTGCAGCTCTCAACAGTTACTCCTCCATATGCCGTCACTGCTTTTCCAAGTGTCGGTCCTTTGGAAATTAGTTCCTGCTATCTTACGCTCTTGAAGGCAACATGATTTTGTTTCTATAAAGAGAGGCAAAGTATAGAGTTTATTCTTAGTTAAGTTGGCTTTTTCTCCAATTAATTTCACTTAAACTTTATTTATTTTGTACTGGCTTTGTATTAAAATAAATGTTTCTGGAATTTTTCACACTCAGAGAAAAATGACATTCGTATAAGAAATAACATTATTTTGATTTAAAATACTTTGAAACTACATTTTATTAAAATATTTGAATCCTTTAAGGCACAGCCTAGCATCTTAATTAAAAAAAATTGAATGTTTCCCAATATTGCTGGTTATGCAACATAAATGAATACAAGCTTACTGTAAGAAAAAAATTTCAACTTTTAGGTTCAGGGATACATGTGCAGATTTGTTACATGGGTATGTTGTGTGACTCGGAGGTTTGGGCACAAATGATCTTATTACCCAGGTAGTGAGCATAGTATCCAATAAGTAGCTTTTCTACCGTTATCCTCCCTCCTTCTCTCCCACTTCTAGGAGTCCCGGTGTGTTTCGTTTCCATCTTTATGTCCATGTGCACCCAATGGCTTGCTCCCACTTATGTGTGAGAACATGCGGTATTTAGTTTTCTGTTGCTATGTTAATTCACTTAGGGTAATGGTCTCCAGCTGCATCCATGTAGCTGCAAAGGACATGATTTTATTCTTTTTCATGGTTGCATAATATTCCATGGTGTATGTACCACTTTTTTTTAATTCAATCCACTGTTTATGGGCACCTAGTTTAAACCAAAACAGCATGGTACTGGTACAAAAACAGATACATAGACCAATGGAACAGAAGTGAGAACCTAGAAATAAATCCACATACCTACCACCATCTGATCTTTGACAAAGTTGATGAAAATAAGCAATGAGGAAAAGACTCCCTATTCAATAAATGGTGCCTGGATAACTGGTTAGCCATATGCAGAAGAATGAAACTGGACTCCTACCTTTTACCGCCTACAAAAATTAACTCAAGATGGATCAAAGATTTAAATGTAAGACCTCAAGCTATAAAAATCCTAGAAGAAACTTTAGAAAATATCTTTCTGGGCTGGGCGTGGTAGCTCAGCCTATAATCCCAGCACCTTGGGAGGCCACGGTGGGTGGATCATGAGGTCAGGAGATCGAGACCATCCTGGCTAACACGGTGAAACCCCGTCTCTACTAAAAATACAAAAACAAAATTAGTTGGGCCTGGTGGCGGGTGCCTGTAATCCCAGCTACTCGGGAGGCTGAGGCAGGAGAATGACGGGAACCTGGGGAGCGGAGCTTGCAGTGAGCCGAGATCGTGCCACTACACTCCAGCCTGATGGAGACTCCATCTCAAAGAAAAAAAAAGAAAAAGCCATTGTCTTACATCTCCCATTAGGCAGGTATTAATGGAGAATCTTAGTTTTACACTTGGCTGCCCTCACACGGAGCTACAGTGTGATACCTGTCACAGGCAGTGGATTCACAGACCCATTAAGAAATGCTCCATTTAATCTGAAAGCAAAGCCGAACACGTGAGCACACATTACACAGGTAGTTATGCCCTGCAGCATGACAACAGCAAAAACCTAACTTCAAATGTTTAAGTCATTGGCAATTTAGCTGACTGTATGTTCTGAGGAATTAGGTCATGAGTGAGTAAAATATAATCATAAAATATTTGATAAAATATCCAACCTCTATCTTAAAAGCAATGAAATTCTGATGTTTTAGGGGAGTTTTGTTTGTTTTTCCAAATGACCAACTATAGATTGTTTGGACAATATAATTAGTGGATATAGACCTTCTGTAATACAAAGTAGTTCATTAACTTTTGAATATTTTTATTTATTTATTGACAAATAAAAATTGCATATATTTATCATGTAAGACATGTAATATTGGAATGTGTATACATTTTGAAATGGCGAAATTGAGCTAATTGACATATACATTATATCACATACTGTTTTGTGGTGAGGAGACTTAAAATCTACTGTCTTAGCAATTTTCATTAGTATAATTTTTATATTAACTATAGTATAGTCACCATGTCGTACAAGAGATCTCTTGAACTTGTTCCTTCTCTCTAACCTAAATTGTGTATCTTTTTTTTTTTTTTTTTTTTACAGAGTCTCGCTTTGTCGCCCAGGTTGGAGTGTAGTGGTGCAATCTTAGCTCACTACAAGCTCCGTCTCCCGGGTTCAGGCCATTCCCCCCCCTCAGCCTCCCAAGTAGCTGGGACTACAAGCACCCGCCACAATGCCTGGCTAATTTTTGTTTTGTATTTTTAGTAGAGACGGGGTTTCACCGTGTTGGCCAGGATGGTCTCGATCTCCTGACCTCGTGATCAGCCCCCGCTCGGCCTCACAAAGTGCTGGGATTACAGGATTACTTGCAAATAGAACATTAAAAATTATTAAATGTAGATTAATTCACATAAAAGTCTACACATGGGCATACCTGTGCATGTCTACACATGGATATACATACGGCTAAGTGTGTGTGGATGGGCGAGAAGGAAGAAAAGAAAGAGAGAGAGAGAGAAAGCAAGCACTAGTGTAGCCTTGCATAAATAATGTTTAGGGCGTTTAACCTGGCCGGTTTGTAGATTAACTTTTTCTACATAAAACCGACAGATATAAATATAAAGGCCCGGTTGCTCACACTGGTAATCCCAGCACTTTGGGAGGCTGAGGCGGGTGGATAATTTAAGGCCAGGAGTTTGAGACCAGGCCGGCCAGCATGGTAAAACCCTGTCTCTACTGAAAAAACAAACAAACAAACAAAAAAATTAGCTGGACATGGTGGGGGGCACCTGTAATCCCAGCTACCAGGGAGCCCGAGGCAGGAGAATCCTTTGAACCTGGGAGGTGGAGGTTGCAGTGAGCTGAGATCACGCCACTGCACTCCAGCCTGGGCGACAGAGCAAGGCTCCACCTCAAAAAAACAAAACAAAACAAAATACCTGACAGAAGATTGTTCTTTAACTTCTTTTGCTTTTCTCACTCTCTTGCTGTTGAGTCTCCACTGGATTCCTACAGTTCGTAGGAACATACATACCGAAAGCATGTCCTTTGTCACGCAACACGACTTCACCTTCAGATCACCCTCTACAATTTTATGGGAAGAGATCTCCAAATATTGCTCTAATATGAAAGGTGAGACGGCTGGGGGAAATCTCAATAATGGTGTTTTTTTTTTCTTATAAATCATCATTTAATTAAAAATGACTTGATATTAGGTTATTTAAAACATGGTAGGATGTGACGATAAGCTGTGGTTTCAGGGTTCAAATGACAGCAATATTTATTTATGTTTTTAAGATTGGAAGACATTCACAATATTTTCTTTGAAAGATTGATAACACATTGTATTGAAAAGGCTGAGGGAAACAGGCACTTTCCTATTTTTGTGGTGGGGATCTGCGCTAGCACAACCTCCACGGAAGGGAACTCAGCATTATCTAACAAAACTGCGTACTCATTTAGTATGTTATGGCTGGCAGCCTGTCCCGAAGACACAGCCCCAGACATACGGAACAATGGTTGGGGGGATACAGGAAGGAAGGACGAGGAATGGATTTATCCAAGTTTACCTTTTTCACAGTTTTCACATTTGAACCGTGTCAATATCTTAGACATTTGGAACCGATTTCTGCATGGCACCTTCCTAGACCGTGAGGGGGAATATACTGCCAGATCACATGAAATGCTCAATAATATTTTTTCTTGCCTGTAATTCTAAATTCTCATTGCAATGGATGTATTATATTTGTTCATTAAGCAGTATCCCAGCAGTCACAAGTTTCCAGAGCTCACCGATTTGACCTCAAAATGAGAACACTGGCCTTGATCTCCTGGGAATGTTTGTCTCAGCATAATTTCGGAGAAGGTGCTGATTTCCCAAAAGACGTAACTTCATATAGGATTGAAGCAGCTTATTTCAGAAGCATTCCCATTAAACACTGATGATGCCATCTCTTAACACAAGCTCGTATTAGGAGTTCAGCAGACAGAGAAGGAAGAAGCTGGGCCACCCTCCTTCCCACATTGCTGCTCCTCCCTCACAGTCTGTGGTGCCTCCTGGGGTTGCGTGTGGCTGGTGACAGAGTGATGGTAGGGGTCCCCCTCTTGGGTTGTAGTTCAGCGTGGTCTAAGCCAGCAGGGTTCCTAACACTGACCACAGGCCTCCCTCCTCTCCCTGCTTCCCCACACTTCACTGACTGCTAGAAAAGACAGTCTTCGCACTACTCAGCCTTGATCCATCTCTCCACCCTTATCAGCCCACTAGCTGTTGCCTCATGTTAATTAGAGCAGGAGCTCAAATCTTATGAGTTAAACTGTTGTATCTTGTTTAGTAAAATGCAGTTTAGAAACTCTAAACCAGAAGGAAGAAGTAGCTCTACAGTACAGAGGTTTGTCCACTTCCTTTACATCTGTAACAATCTCATGTCCATCACTTTCCCTTTTTATAAAGTGATATAACTGTAACCTTATTCTACAATATCTCCCTTCGCGCCTGTAATGCCAGCACTTTGGGAGGCCAAGGCGGCGGATCACGAGGTCAAGAGATCGAGACCATCCTGGCCAACATGGTGAAACCCCATCTCCACTAAAAATACAAAAAATAGCTGGGCATGGTGGCACGTGCCTGTACTCTCAGCTACTAGGGAGGCTGAGGCAGGAGAATCGCTTGAACTTGAGAGGCAGAGGTTGCAGTGAGCCGAGATTGCGCCACTGCACTCCAGCCTGGTGACAGAGTGAGACTCCATCTCAAAATAAATAAATAAATAAATAAAAAATCCCTGAGTAGATATGAAAGAATGTCTTCTCATTTTGAAGGAAAAAAAAGAAAGGCATATTGAATTTAACGAATTAAACAAATAAACACATGTTCCGTATAAAGCACTAGATCATTTACCAAAATATTTTCTTTTTCTTTCTCTTTCTTTACAGAGAATATTTTCTTTTCTCTCTCTTTTACCCACAGCTAAAATAATCACCAAAATTTCGTAATCAAAATGGAAGTAAAATCAATGTGTGTGCCTAAATCCATTCTGCTTTTTTTGGCACCTCTAAAAAATACAATACATACATATGGTTAATTTCCAACCTCACTTTTTACTTGTCATTCATTATAATCAGGATTGGCAGCAACCAAACAGTAAAGTGGCTAAGTCTTTAGAAGAGGAAGAGTGAACAGCCAGTCATTCCTCCTTTCATCTCAGATTTTAAACAATACTTTCCTCCCTTCAGTTAAAAACAAATCTTTCCTCCTTGAGTTAAAGATTTAGCAGCTGTCACGGTTAGGACACAGGTGACGTGTGAGAGGAGATGAGTGGGAAGACCCAGGGTGGGGCTGACTCTTCTCCAGATTGTGTGCATGTGGAAGTGCCATCAGTCGTTGCTTCCTCTGGACAGACTAATTTTTGTCTGTCCCTTCATAGATGCCCATGAGGTTACTCAAAGCCCACATCAGATTTCCCTGCCCGGGAACTCTATTTCCAGGACTCTTCAGCCCACACCTCTGACCCACTGTTGCCCTTGCACCGGGCTTTCAATGCTGATCACTTCCTGTCAGGAATCTTCACTTCAGCAAACTGTAGTGCTTGAGGGCCTCCTGTCCTCTGCCCTTCAGTCTGTCGTTTCAACCTCAAAAACAATCACAAGGGAACTGAGACACACAGCCAGTGTCTTATGACATGATTTTCCCCCTTCCTTCCTATTTCCACACCAGACACAGGCCAATATAGTTGCTGCTTATTAAAAGTTTGTGGGGGCCGGGCGCGGTGGCTCAAGCCTGTAATCCCAGCACTTTGGGAGGCCGAGACAGGCGGATCACGAGGTCGGGAGATCGAGACCATCCTGGCTAACACGGTGAAACCCCGTCTCTACTAAAAAAAATACAAAAAACTAGCCGGGCGAGGTGGCGGGCGCCTGTAGTCCCAGCTACTTGGGAGGCTGAGGCAGGAGAAGGGCGTAAACCTGGGAGGCGGAGCTTGCAGTGAGCTGAGATCTGGCCACTGCACTCCAGCCTGGGTGACAGAGCAAGACTTCGTCTCAAAAAAAAAAAAAAAAAAAAGTTTGTGGGAAGAAAAATAAACGTAGATAGTAGTTTCCCTAAATCCCAAATGTTTCTACAGACTCTCTTTCAATTATCAATTTGGGAAGGGCGTTTTGAAGCCGGACCTGGAACTTTCCAGGAAGATGACTTAGACCATCCTTACCTGTCCGTCCACTACTAGAGCGGCCTCCAGAACATCGGCTTCAGAGGTCGTGAGTGCGCTGCACAGCGGTGCAATCTTCAGGTTGTTGGCCCAGGAAATCTTCCAGGACTCGCTATTCCCGTTCTTCAAACGCCTGCAGGCAGTGGCTAAATATTGTTCCCACTCAATTTGTCCCCCTATCTTGGAAATACATTTTCAATTTCTTATGTTGGTATTTAATTGTCTGTGTTCAGGCTGAAGTACCTCAGTACGTAGCTGCAAACCTTGTAGAACGATGCCATATAAAATAGTTAACATCCTCTTGGCAGCACTCTCAGCCTCTGCATCCCACTGAGAAAGAAGTTGACATACCAGGTTGGAGATCAACACAAACTCACCAAGAACCTACACTGTTCTAAATTAAATGCTCATCACACTTTAACCGAGAGTGATTCCTAAGTAACTTTAATTGCTGAAGTTGCCTTCATGGAAAGCCCTCAGGTAGCAGCAATTATAAAAGACACGTTTGTGGCCAGGTAAGAGTCTATCCACATCAGCAGAGAACACAATGACTATCGTTTAAGTACTTCAGTGTAACAGAAACAGGACACACACTGATGCATGTATTAAAACACTTATCATCCATGACCTGTGATGGCATCTGATTTGGGCAGCTACATTTGGGGAGTGGAGGAAGGTGACTCAGCAAATACGTGGCTTAACCAAGGCATGACAGGGTAGGGAAACACCCTGAAAGACCAGAGTGAAGTGAATCAAAATACTTGAAAAGACTTTCTGTGATTCTGGGGGCTCCAGGATTTCCCCCATGGTCCCTGGCTTCACTTTGACACGGAAGCCCAATGGTTCTGAGAGTCCCAGAACATCTGTTGCAGCAGTTAGAATCACCTATCTTAGTTCTCCCTAATCCACAGTGTGTGCCTGCTGAATTAACTGCTCTTGACACAGAAGTGCTTATTTCAGAAGACTCTTGTGTGTGCCACGGTCAATCAGAAAAACACAGGATAGACTTCTGGCTTCCTTCACCAACCTCAGTCCAAGGACAGGTTATTTCTGATCGAAAAATCTCATCAGACTTGTGACTCCTCCAATGTAAAACATAACAAATGTTGCTGTTCCTTTAGGACAAATGATGGATTGACTTTATGCTTGATGCTATTGGGCCAGAAAATACTTGCTTATAAGTGTGACATTCAAGGTGTTATCCTGGTCAGCCTATGGATGAGATGGGGCCAGAAGCTCACCAGGCTTTCTTCTTTTCTACAGGTCCTTTTTGCCAGAGCTATTCCTTTTCCTTGGGATCCTGGCAGTTCACCACCACCATTTAGTTTTCTAGAAAATCCATTCATTATCACAAATGTTATTTACTTTCTCAGGGTTATGCTAGAATATTGTTTAAATCTGTAACAAAAGAAACTCAGGCTCCTTCTGATGCTTACATGTGTGACAGAGGAGTTTTGTAAAATATCAATGCATAGGCATTGATCAGAAATGCAATATGCTATAAAGTTTACCTCTACTGTCTGATACCCTATCATTAATCTGCAACAGGATTGTTTAAAAACTGTTACAAACTGTTAGTGCCCCATTCTGTAATCTCTTTCTCTCTCTCTCTCTCTCTCTCTCTCTCTCTCTCTGTCTCTCTGTCCGCTACCTCCAGGCCATTTGCTCTGTAATGACAGCCACAATCACCCTTGGTTCTTTTGGCTGTAGTTTCAAATCAACTGCGACTGAAGGTAGGGTTATTTAGCAGGAGAAACATTGGCCTAGAAAATATATGTATCCAGGTATTTAACTTCCTAATGTTTTCCATTCATTAACAAGGCTTATATATATTATTTGCCAAAACCTATTAGTTTTTGCAGTCTGATAAATAGAGACAAGAGTTATATGGTCAAATCCCAACTGCCAGGACTTGAATAAGTTATTGAGAACCTCAAGTTAGTTTGTTTCTTTTAAATTTTTGTAGAATTAGCTGACTTTCAGGTTATCTGTGCACATTAGGACAAAGGAGTATATAATTGGCAGAGGAAAGACTAGAACATGAGGCAGGACCATCTCATTCTTATTTACTCAGGACACAGCCCAGTGACTTTAGGTCCTCAATAATAATTTTGTGTATAAATGAATAAATGTTTGTGGTTGACACCTTATAAATGTCAACTGTTATTATCACTTAATAGATCATTGAATGTCTAATAGAATTTCATGAAACATATAGTTAAGTTAAATCAGGATTTATCTGGGATAAGCTAAGAATTATTGGCCTCAATATTTAATTTACAATCATGGATATACCATAAAAAGAGTATTAGTGTTTTAGAAGTACTGTATCCATTTGAAGAATGATGGGTGACTAAATGGTCATGGGTTTTCCTCCCCATGTCTTGCTGCGTGCTGTTCCAACTCTCCTGCAATATGGATCAGACTCTGAACCTTCGTATGGTGAGACTCCCCAGTGGATGCTATGTCTAAATATGATGGGTAGTCATGGGTGCACAACCTGTGGCATGTAGACCACCAGACATCTGTTACCCCTCAGCCCTGCAATGACCTAACCCATCCACACTACGCAGAAGTCTGTCTTCGTCTTTTATTTTTCTGGTTTCCCTATTTTCTATTTCTCTCCTTCAGTACAGCTTTTCCCTTTGATGTGTTGTACTTTTTTCCTGCTATACCTTAGGACAGCTAGTGGTATTTTTTGGATGCTATTTACCCAAACATGGAGTACCTCAGGGCTAGGAACATTTTAGGGTCTTGGTCTATATTTAATGTAGTCATGTGATAAATATGTAGCTAGTATCAAAATAGATAAAAGCATTGAGGTTACAAAGCTTGAATGTTACATAGTATTTGATGACCTCAGTGTTGAAGAAAATAGGCAAACGAGTAAGTTGGTGGCCCCAGCACATCTGGTAAGGGCTGGAATGCTGAGAGTAGTGAGGAAACCGAGAGGGGCAGGTGTGCAGAGTGATGAACCTCAATAACCGGGTGGTTAGCAGTGAGCTAGCACTCATTTTATTTTGAAAGAGATTTTCCTATCAGCCTTTCCCCAGATAAAATCATTCAATGGCTCCCCACTGATAAAAGAAAAACTTCAGCCAAATTAAACTTAAAGGAGTTTAATTGACTGGGTGCGGTGGCTCACGCCTGTAATCCCAGCACTCTGGGAGGCTGAGGAAGGCGGATCA
Organism: Papio anubis; assembly: GCF_008728515.1. Lineage (NCBI taxonomy): Eukaryota > Metazoa > Chordata > Mammalia > Primates > Cercopithecidae > Papio > Papio anubis. The sequence goes on from NC_044988.1 coordinate 2,596,622, forward strand.
CAAGGTCAGGAGATCGAGACCATCCTGGCTAACACAGTGAAATCCCATCTTTACTAAAAAAACACAAAAAATTAGCCAAGTGTGGCGGCGGGTGCCTGTAGTCCCAGCTACTCAGGAGGCTGAGGCAGGAGAATTGCTTGAACCCGGGAGGCGGAGGTTGCAGTGAGCCGAGATTGCGCCACTGCACTCCAGCCTCGCGATAGATCGAGACTCCATCTCAAAATAAATAAATAAATAAATAAATAAATAATAAAGGCGTTTAGTTGAGCGATGAATGATTCGTGAATCAGGTAGCCTTCCCAGCCAGAGCAGGCTCCCAGACTCCAGCTCAGCCACATGGTGGAAGAACATTTATGGACCGAAAAAGGAAAGTGACATACAGAAAATGGCAGTGAGGCAGAGAAACAGCCGGATTGGTTACAGCTTGGCATTTGGCTTATTTGAACATGGTTCAAACAGTTGGCTACGTTTGATTAGTCAAAACTCGGTGATTGGCACGAGCCTAGGCTACGGTCTGCATACACCTCCACTTGTTACACTTCACCATGTACGGAAAAACCTTTCGGCCAAACCTATCTGTAAGGAGGCAGCTGCAGGTGAAACTTGATTTAATACCATGTTCCCTTGAGTAAATTTTAAAATGTGTTTCTTTTCAATGTCATCCGAAGTCATCTTCCATATGCTCCCCCTCCCCGACATCCTCCCAGTCACGCCTGCTGCCTGCTGCTACCCACAGCCAAATAGCGCTCTGCATGGGCCTACACGTATGCTGCTTATCTGCTAGTCCTGACCCTTTAGCTCATGCCTGAAGGGACTGTTCCTCACATTTATGTGGATGGAATACTTCAAATCCCAGGTTAAATGCTACTTCTCCAGGAAGCTGGTTTTAGTGCCCCCAGAGTGATTTCTCCATAGAGAAATATTTACTTCTCACCATTTGTGCCAGAAAATGTGACACTCACTAGAACAACCCTGAAACATGGTGTTTGGAAAGAGGAAGAATTAAAAGGCGAACAATGAGGAAACTTTGATTTCTGGGGGCCACAGGGTCACCCCTGATATGAAATTGCAGCTGCTTTGTGATCAGTTTCTGAAGGTAAAAGCTACTAGTGGAATTCAGAAACAGTGATAGACCAGCTTCTAAAGAGTTGATCCATTGGATGTACAGGGAAGTGCAAAAATAATAAGCAAAAAGTGAAATATACAATCCCTTGGCTCTTATTATCTATAATAACTAAAATGAGAGGGAAAAAAAAGAGTACTGACACCAAGTTCAGATTTTGGTCAGTCTGAGATATGGCCACTAGTCTCAAAGCCATCCTCGAAGGGAAGAAATATGCTGGGATAAGAGAGATTGCCTCTGAAATGTCTGATCATCAAAAAGAGAGTCCAGGTAAGACAGCAAAAATCAAGAAACTACTGAAACCAGGGAATACAGCATGAAGAAGCTATATCAACAGTTTATGGAAGAACCTTTACTAAAATAAATGTAGGAGTAATTATTTCAGAGGCAGTTTATTTGGTTGTGTGTGTGTGTGTGTGTGTGTGTGCGTGTGTATGTGTATGTTTTGAGACGGAGTTGTGCTCTGTCGCCCAGGCTGGAATGCAGTGGCACAATCTCAGCTCACTGTAAGCTCTGCCTCCGGGATTTGCGCCATTATCCTGCCTCAGCCTCCGGAGTCACCATGTCCAGCTAATTTTTTGTATTTTTAGTACAAGGGGTTTCATTGTGTTGGCCAGGCTGGTCTTGAACTCCTGACCTCATGATTCACCCACCTTGGCCTCCCAAAGTTCTGGGATTGCAGGCGTGAGTCACCGCACCTGGCCTCTTTGGTTTTTGAATACTACAGAATAGAAAAGCATGTTTGGGTTGATACAAGATCCACGGCTCATTATGGAACAATCACAGATCACCACACACGATCCAGACACATAGCAGGTTGCTCCCCAGGGAACAGTTAGCCTACTAGGCTAAATAAAAGACACTATAAAGTTGTTTACCCTGAGGAGGACTATCCTATTTCCCCTATAGATGCCCATTGGAACATCGCAGGTGAAGGGGTTGGTATGTTTTGTGTGCAAGCCATGCTGGATTGGCTTAATGATGCTCAGGATATTCATCCATTGTTTATTTCTCTTATACAGGGCGTGGGTAACGCTATGATTAAGGGGCTCCCTTTGCATAATCACTAAATGTAGCTTTATTGCTGCAAAATCAAGCAACAGTCCAAAGAGCCCTACGGATTTGCTACTTCTGCTTCCCCTTATGTGTCTTACAGATACACACAACAACAACAACAACAAATAATTAACAAGAAAATGGAGAAAGAGAAAAGAGTAAGAGTGAAGAGATTGATTTTAGCGGGGTGGAAAACTTTAGATGGCCATTAACAAATGGAATAAATAAAGCAAACATTAATGGTGTTGAAGCAAAGGTCTGAATGCAGTGCTATGGAAGGTTGCAGGGACCAATGGGAACCACTGCTGATCCCCCTTTGGCTGGTTTCCCTGTTACAGGGCCCTATGCAAGTCTATTTGTGTCAGTTTGGCGGAATTTTAAAGGCAGGAAACCAAGATTCCAATGAGGAACCCAGCCTGGAATCACCTGGACAAAGGTCAGGCGGATTAATCAAGATAAAGTTTATGGCGGGGCCAGAGTCCCTTGGCTGAATCCTTTGCCATCTGAGTGGCAGTTACTGGCTTGTGATCAGACTTTGACTGAAATGGACTCTATAACTGAAGGACACAAATTAATCTTGAAACCTAAAATATGATCATGGCTTGGGTGATAGTGAAGAAAGACTCTAATAGGAAGGACAACAAACAGAACAGTTTCATAGTCAAGTGGAACTGGTTTACAGGGACATGCTACCAGGCTGTTTTAGTCCCTTTCTGCTGCTATAACAAACTAGCTGAGACTGGGTAATTTATAAAGAACAGAACTGGACTCTGAGGCTTTGCCTTGTGGAAATGATTTTTCACAGTTCCGTGGACCAGGAAGTCTAAGATCAAGGTTAGTGGACTTGGTGCCTGGTGAGGGCCCATTCCTCATAGAAGGTGGCATCTAGGTGTCCACACGTGGCAGAAAATGAAAGACCAAAGGCCTCAGCTAGATCTCCCCAGCCCTTCTACGAGGCGCTAATCCATTCTTGAGGATGAAGCCCTCATGACTCAGCCACTTTCTAAAAGGCCCCACCTCCTAATACCACCACGATGGGGATTAAATGTCAACACACGAACTTTGAGGGACATCCAGATCATAGTACGGGGCAATGTACATTTAGCCAGTGTGTTCACAGGCAGGTCGACTCTTTTTCCCCAGGGCCAACTTTGGGACCACCTGGGCATCACACAGAGGGCAATGGAAAACTGGCCTGTGGAGGGCTTGCCTTGTGGAAATGATTACAGGAATTTGAGGGGTGCATTGAAGTGGGACATGCCAACGTCTATCAGAAACCCCCCTTCTAGGATTAGGAGGTACTTGGAGCAAGTGGATATCCTGGTGTGCTCACCTGAGATGGCCACTGAGTTCAGGCAATGAGTGGATACTGTGAGGCTGCAGCAGCCCAGAGATGGGCTGAATTACATTTATTCCTTTGTAGGTTCCGAGGCACAAAATGCTCATAAAGATTCTTCTTTTTGCCAACAAGAGAGACACAGACTACAGATGGCTATGGAGCAGAGAAGCTGGGAGGAAGGCCCTGTATGGATGGCACTGGTCCTGGGGGTGGACGAAGGGGTATAGACAGGACTAGACACTTGTTGACTTGACTTTGCTTGCCCAGAAATAGATGCAAACGCTCAGAGACAACAGAACAGGTTATTCTGCATGTTTTGTTAGTTTAGGAAACACTTTTGTCCTAACAGTAATGGTTTGATAGAGAATTGAAATGGACAACTAAAACACTGGTCATCGGCCGGGTGCGGTGGCTTATGCTTGTAATCCCAGCACTTTGGTAGACCAAAGCAGGTGGATCACCTAAGGTCGGGAGTTTGAGACCAGCCTGACCAACATGGAGAAACCCCCATCTCTACTAAAAGTACAAAATTAGCCAGGCGTGGTGGCGCATGCCTGTAATCCCAGCTACTCCAGAGGCTGAAGCAGGAGAATCGCTTGAACCTGGGAGGCGGATGTTGCAGTGAGGCCAGATCATGCCATTGCAAGCCAGCCTGGGCAACAAGAACAAAACTCCATCTCAAAAAAAAAAAAAAAAAATGAGAGAGCCAAGGGGGTGGTCCCACTAGATGGATTCCCCCACTTTTCTGAGGGTCCTAAGGAAGAGGTAGGGCAAATGTTGTGATGAGTATGCAGTTCTTACAGGGGAGTCATGACTACAGCTTTCTTTCTTCCCCACGTCACCTCAAATTTCTTTCACTTACCTGCTATGGTGGTCCCGGGCCCGGGACTGCAAAATACCAGAAGGAGGGATAATTCCTAAGTAAAAGCTGTAACTGCCTTTCAACCTTCATGTTAAAATTCCTAAGGACCAGGTGGGGTAGATTGTGTCTTTACCCCATCTGGCAAAACTGAGGTTGGCAGGAAATGCAGATGTATCGCCTAGTGGTTGACATGCCCCCTAGTTCTGTGTCCCATCCTGTGTGAATGGGAGTCCACTGGGTGGAAGGCACTTGCTAAGCTTGTATTGCTGCCAGGAATCTAGACCAGCATGGTGGCTGAACCTAATGTGCTTTCTAAATGTGGAAAAGATTAGAAACTCTCATAACTGGTGAGAAGAAGAAACACTACTTGATTATATAACAATGAATGTTTGGGTTACACAATGAGGAAAATCCAATATTATATTAACACTTTAAGAGGGGCTGAGGGCAAGAGATGATATTGTCTCTTAGCTCAGTGATTCCAGATGCTGGAAAGAGTGAACCCATGTATTGATGAAAGCACTCCTGCTTGTGGAACGTGACAGAATTTGAACAGAAGCTGCAAACATGAGTGATGTCACCCTGGGAGACATTTTGGTTACACAATATGATGATGGGCTGGACTAATTATTAATGACTGAATGAGATTCTAGTAATATGTCAACATTTTTTACTCTTAATTTTCAGATTATTTTACCATATTGCAATATGGTCAAACACTGGCATAGTCGGTAAAATTATAATACTGGTAATGACAGTCAAATATACTGGGAAATTGAGTTAAAAGCTTTTTATTCGTACCCTACAGTACCTCCTCCAAATTTTAGACATATAAAAGAACCATAGTGAAAAGCCACAGGGTCACCTGTTGTGTAATGAAGAACTAAACTGGCCTTTGTCCCTGGTTCCTGGACGACTCTAAAACTCTTGGAAATTCCTGAGTAATAGGAGTGTCATTGTTATTCATGAGCTCCTTGGATCACACCTGAATCTGTGCTTAAGCAAAACGTAGGCTGTGCCAAAAAGAGCAGCCAAGTGATTGGAGAGTTGGGACACAAGATGTTAAGTTTGACCTCCCAGTCTCTGAGGGGTGGGGCTAGAGATTGAGTTAAAATGTGGCCAATGATTAAGTCCATCCTGCCTTTGTGATACAGTCTCAGTAACAACTGGGGGCACTGAAGTGCAGGGAAGCTTCCTGGCTGGGAAACACGTGTATGTGCTGAGAGGATGACACGTTCAGATTCCGCAGGGAGGGGCATGGAGGCTCTGTGTTTGGGACCGTCCCAGACTTTGCCAAGTGTGTTTCTTCCTTGGCAGGTTCCAATTTTTATTACTTATAATAAGACTGTGCATAAGTATTTCCTGAGTCCTTTGAGTTGTTCTAGAAAATTATCAAACCCGAAATGTGGTGCCCACATTTCTAGCCAGTTGTTCAGCAGTGCAAGTGGACTGGGGACACCGGAACTGTGGCTGGTGTCTGAAGGAAAGGCAGTCCCTTAAATCTGTGGCACCTGACAGTGGCTCCAGGTGGTAAGCATCAGAACTGTGTTGCAGTGTTTGAATTACCGTTTGACGTCATTTTCTCATTATGTTACAAATTCCCGTTGCAATCCCTGTAAGCTCCTTGAAGGCGTGGATTATATTTTACACTTCTTTGCCTTGGATGTAGTAAAAACTTAACAAGTGGATGAATAGTACGTTAAAAGGCATTTTCCAAGAAAAAGACTTGTTTTGCTAATTATTTAATTATCGAATGCTGTTATTTGTTCTAAAGATAGGGAATAGCTGAACTGAGGCCCGGGCGGTAAGGAGATGGGTTTGGAAGGTCGCCAGGCCTCTAGTTCTGGCAACCTGGTGTAAAATCCCAGCTCTAAAATGCACTAGCTGAAGGACCTTGGGCAGGTTATTGCATCTTTTTATATCTCAGATTGTTCATTTACAAAATGGAATAAATACTAATTTTAGGCCATTTTGTGGTGAGTATGAAATGCAAGTTCTTAATGGAATGCCTAGCTTTATGCTGAATAAGGATTAGCTCATACTAATGGTTAAAAGAAAAAATTGACTCAGGGAAATATGAAGATTGATTTTTTTTTTAATGTGGGTTGGTGGCTTGGAATCCAATAAGCACTGTCGTTAGTCTTTCTATTTCTTTTTAATTGAATAAGCAGTAAACCGAAACAATTATGTCTTGCTTGATGTTTTAAAATGCTTCCATTATGCAGACCAAACTTAAAAATATAAGCTGTTTGAGACACCATCCTAAAGAATCACACAATTAAAATTCTAGTTTCTCAGATGCAAATGTTTTTTAATAATTATTTTATTATTTTAACCCATCAAGTCTATGAAGAAAGACAAGAAAACTTTAAACAAATTGAGAGGCAGCAAATTAAAAAGAAAGTGGTGAAAATTTACAGGTGAGAAAATAGTGTCCACTCCTGACATATACTCCAGAGTAGCTTTAGTCTCTCTTCCAATATTTGCATCTTAATTTGTTAACAAAATTATTCAAGCAGCTGTCCATTGACATTCCAGAACTTTAAAGGTTAGATGTAAATTAGGATCCAAATTAGGATGCAAAGTCTGTAAACCACTCAAACAAGTTGCAGTGAGATTATACTCCTACCTGACGATTATTCCTGATTCATCAAAAGAGGCAGTATCTGATCATTTCAAAACTAACTTGACACTGATTCCTTCCAGGTGCTTAAACAGTCAGGTTCCAAAGCAATTAAACATGAACAAAGTGCATCAGAACTTCATCTCAGTAATTCATCATAGTAACATAAATTTTTTTCATGCAAAATTATAAAATGGGGAGTGGAAATTGGATGCCAAATGTTGTTTGAGAGCTCATTTTTGATAGCCACACATGCAGATGGCTGCTAACAGTTGTAAGCTGAGAACCAGGAGCCAGGAGGTCTGAGTTTAAGTCCAGCTCCACTGTGTATTAGCCGGGCTCCCCCTGTGTCTGTCTTTCAGTGCCTCAGTGTTCTCACCTGTAAATCAGAATCAAAACAGGACCTCCCGCACAGGGCTGTGGTGAGGATTAAATGGATTATTCTATGTCATCAGTATAATGCATGGCACCAAGGAGGCCTCAGGACATGTTTTGATCATGATCCTGCATCTAAAAAATGAAGACAACTGTTTCAGAAACTACCATGAAATAGGCTATTAAATTTTCAAATTCCTAAGGTGAAGAATTAAGTCGAACGGCTAGAGAAGTGCAATGAAGCCTTGGCTGACAGAGGGGCTTTACTTCCTCATGCATTTGTAGCCCCCTGGTCCTGCTGCTATTCATTTTTCCCACAAGCAGAAATGTAATTGCATATCTCCAGTGACACATAAAGGGTGCTGAGCACCAACCCACTGTGCAGCCTGAGGGCTTTCTTCAATGTCACAGGTCTGAGCTTCTAGGATGTCCATAGGAACGAGGCACACACAGGGCTGGAGGGTGTGACGACTGACTCCTCATTTTCATGAGCTGCAGGGAGGGTGGGATCTGGAACTGGGCCTCAGACCCAGGGTCACCCTGCCTGCTGCTTTTGGGGCCCAGAGTACATCAGAGAGAAAACAAAGGCCTGTCCCTCCCGGAGCAATGGGGACACACCATCAAGAACTTTGTGGTTTTTTGTTGTTTTTGTTTGTTTGTTTGCTTGTTTGAGACAGGGTCTCGCTCTGTCACCCAGGCTGGAGAGCAGTGGCACGATCTTGGCTCACTGCAACCTGTGTTTCCCAGGTTCAAGCAATTCTCCTGCCTCGGTCTCCCAGAGTAATTGGGATTATAGGCACCTGTCACCATGTCTCGCTAATTTTTTGTATTTTTAGTACAGATGGGGTTTTACCATGTTGGCCAGGCTGGTCTCAGACTCCTGACCTCAAGTGATCTGCCTGCCTCAGCCTCCCAAAGTGCTGGGATTACAGGCGTGAACCACCACACCCAGCCCTCTCAAGAACTTTTGTAATGCGAATGGGTTGTGTATGAAAATAAGCTCCAGTTGTTTGTATCAAAGACTGACATTCACCTAACATATAATTGTTACACATGTGGATGTAAAAGTTATACTGATTACACTATTCACAATAGCCAAAATGTGGAAACAACCCAAACTTATCCACTGATGGATAAGTGAACAAAATGTGGCATATTGGCAAAATGAAATATTCTTCAGTCATTTAAAAAAATGAAGTGTTGGGTCAGGTGCAGTGGCTCACACCTGTAATTCCAGCACTTTGGGAAGCTGAGGCAGCTAGACCTCCTAAGGTCAGGAGTTTGAGACCAGCCAGGCCAATGTGGCGATACCTCGTCTCTACCAAAAATACAAAAAAAAAAATACTGGTGTGTACCTGTATTCCCAGCTACTCGCAAGGCTGAGGCAGAAGGATTGCTTGAACCCAGGAGGTGGAGGTTGCAGTGAGCTGAGATCACACTACTGCACTCCAGCCTGGGCAACAGAGTAAGATTCTGTCTCCAAAATAATAATAATGCTAATAAATAAATAAAAACATAAATAAAAGAATGAAGTACTGATACAACGTGGATGAACCTCAGAAACATGATGCTTTGTGAAAAAGCAGATTCTGTATGGCCCCTTTACATGAAATATGCAGAATAGGTAAATGCATAGAGACAAGGGCAGCTGGTGGCTTCCCAAGGCTGAGGGAGGGGAAAAGGGAGGGATGGCTTTATGTGTATGGAGTTGCCTTGTAAGCTGATGACCATGTTTTGGAACTAACTAGATAGAAGTAATGGTTACCCAGCACCACCATGAATGTAGTCAATGCCCCTGAATTGTACATGTTAAAATGGTTAATTTCATGTTGGGTAAATTTTACCTTGATTTTTTTAAAAACTGATTTTTAAATTATTATTATTATTATTATGGAGACGGAGTCTCGCTCTGTCACCCAGGCTGGAGTGCAGTGGCGTGGTCTTGGCTCACTGCAAGCTCCGCCTCCTGGGTTCACACCATTCTCCTGCCTCAGCCTCCCGAGTAGCTGGGACTGCAGGTGCCTGCCACCACGCCAGACTAATTTTTTTTTTTTTATTTTTAGTAGAGAGGGGGTTTCACCATGTTAGCCAGGATGGTCTCAATCTCCTGACCTCGTGATCTGCCCACCTTGGCCTCCCAAAGTGCTGGGATTACAGGCGTGAGCCACTGCACCTGGCCTAAAAACTGATGTTTAAAAAATCAAGCTCGGTCTGTAAGAATGAGTAATGCTTCCTGTGAGTGTCAAACATCCCCTATTAGAGATAACATGAGTTCTGCGGCTGCTTGGTGAGAAGTTAGACCCGCAGGTCTTCACGTTCTTGTGGAGTTTTCAGAGGTCAGAAACATCTTTATTGCACCAAGGAGCCCCCTCACCACCATCACCACGAAAAATAAATATAAATGCCACATAAAATACAAAAAGCAGCTACTGGCCGGTGTCAGAGAGTGATCACAAAGGCCAGGAATGGAAGGGCCAAGTACCCAGGAAGAAGGGAAATGCGTTGAATTGGGTCAGTGTTCTCCCTGCAGGTATTTGCTGCTTTTTCAGTATTGAAGGTCAGAGAGACCTAGTAGAATGCTTAGAAACTTTGACAGTTTCCTAGGTCTGAGAAGATGAAAGTGGAGTTCCGGGCTACCAAGGCAGTGAGCCAGGGCTGGAGGCGCTCAGTTTCTCTTGCGGGGAAGGGGTTCTGAGCTGCATCCTAATGCACTCACGGCTGTCAGCCGGGCAAAACTGCTGGACAGAAGGTGAGGACAATAGTTCTGAGGGTATTTACTGTGGCCCAAGAAAATTCACCAAGATCCTGGGGAAATCAGAATCTCCAAACAAGGAGGGCAGGCCCCGGGCCTCTGGTGTTGCAGTGGTGGGGGTCTCACGTGGGTACAAGGACAGCTGGACAGGACCCGCTCTGTAGCCTCTCTGGCCCAGGGTGTGGTGAAATACACACCTCCCCATGGCACGGTGAACCCTGAGACCACGATTTCTAGCCCCTGACATCCACTCACCGCTGCGTGGTTTGGGCTTCCACCTGACCACGTGTCCCTACAGCCTTCCTTTGCTCTCTGCTTCCTCCACCCTCTCCCCATAGCATTCCTTTCCTTGGCTTCCTTCACCTGGGTCCAGACGTAGCAGAAAGGCCTGGAATCCCACAGAGGGTCAATATCCTCGTGCCCCCTTCAGGCAGGAAGAGATCCATGTTCACTCCCCACATGATGACAGAAACAAAGTCTGTCCGCCAGGCGCGGTGGCTCACGTCTGTAATCCCAGCACTTTGGGAGGCCGAGGTGGGCGGATCATGAGGTCAAAAGATCGAGACCATCCTGGCTAACACAGTAAACCCTGTCTCTACTAAAAATACAAAAAATTAGTCGGGCGTGGTGGCGGCGCCTGTAGTCCCAGCTGCTGGAGAGGCTGAGGCAGGAGAATGGCGTGAACCTGGGAGGCGGAGCTTGCAGTGAGCCAAGATTACGCCACTCACTCCAGCCTGGGCGACAGAGCTAGGCTCCTTCTCAAAAAAAAAAAAAAAAAACAGAAAGTCTGTCGGGGGAGGGGAAGTCTGTCTCCTCTGAATGAGGGGAGCCTGGCAGGACCCTCTGCTGAATGCCCAGGGCTCTCTAACTGCAGGCATCTGTAGCAGGGTGGGAGTGTGGTTCCGGACACCACTTGAAGCAGCTACAAAGGCCCTGGTTGGTGGCCCATGAGAAAATCCTACAACATCCGGGTGTCCTGAGCCAGGGTGTGCAGGCTGCGGGGAGGGAGCTGTGAGTGTTGCCTGAATGTTGCTGTGAGTGTTGCTCAGGCCAGCCTGGAATGTTTGTGAGCACAGACCCCCACCTGCCGGTCCCCCAGGTGCCTGGCTGTCTGTTGGGAGGCTGTTCTCTGCCCCTCGCCCCACCCCCACCTCATCCCGTAGGAAACCTGGCAGGAATCTCCCCACGGATCCCTTCACACCTGCTTGGAAGGTGGGAGAACGGGAGGCTGACCCCTTTGTGTGGTTCCAGGCCATAACAGCTAATTAACCTGGTAAATAATAATTAATCTAGTAAACCTAAATTTGAATACCCTTTATATGAGTTTTCTTTTAATGTCTAGTATTTATCAAAGGAGACAGTCTTCTTTAAATTGAACCGTGTGGGGTATTTGATATTTGTGCATACACACACACACACACGTATATATTGCATGTTCCATGGTACAGCATAGTACAGGAAACTGGGTGAATGGAGGGTCTGCTCTCAGCTGATAACTGGTAGACCAGCTGCTGAGGGAGTGAGCAGGGCTCCCTGAGAGCCTGGGAAAACATTGCCTATGGGGAAGGGTGGAGAGGGAGAGGGCAAGGGAGGCTTTAGGGACAGGTGGCAGGAGGTGGGGATGGGTGATGTTCCTGGAGTTTCCATCCACCTCTATCTAGGAGCAAGAGTAGCCAGGAGAATGCCACACATGCCCCACATCCTGGGCCTTGAGTGAATAACTCTGGATTCTTCTTCTCTGTAGTTTTTTTTTCTCAGTTAAGTTTCTCACTAATTCTCTACTGTATTAGTCCATTTTCACACTGCTAATAAAGACATACCCAAGACTGGGCAATTTACAAAAGAAAGAGGTTTAATGGACTTACAGTTCCAAGTGGCTGAGGAGACCTCACAATCACGGTGGAAGGCAAGGAGGAGCGAGTCATGTCTTACATGGATGGCAGCAGGCAGAAAGAGAGAGAGTTTATGGAGGGAAAATCCTCCTTATAAAGCCATCAGATCTCATGAAACTTATTCACAATCACAAGAACAGCATGGGAAAGACCTGCTCCCATGATTCAATTACCTCCCACCGTGTCCCTCCCACAACACGTGGGAATTCAAAATAATTTTTGGGCGGGATACAGCCAAACCATATCATCTACTACCACAGAAAAAGATGCATGAGGAAAGGAATCTCGGGAACAAGGAAGCGATTCCAGTGTGCAACTTGCTTCTAGATGTACATGCAAAATCTTTAGTTTTGTGTTTCTTCAAGACGCAGCTTGGGATCATCTGTGATGCCCTCCTTTCCCTGGCAAAGCGGTAATGCTGCCATGCGGCCAGGCCTGCCCTCATGCAGCTAGGGGTCACATCTGCCTGCACACAGCATAGGAGAGTGTGGAGGAGGAGGGACAGGACCCTATCTCCGGGCAATTGTCTAACAGCAAGAGGATCATAAAATCCTAAGATTGGCTAATCAACCTCCCTGTTCTACAGGTGAAGATACTCACACTCCCAGGACAAGTGACCTCTCAGGACCACACAGCAAGAGAGTTGATGTAAAATTGTAGTAAGTGTTCGAACTAGCCAACTCTGATTATGGGCTGACTCATTTCATAGCACCTTATATAAATTATGCCTTTTAAACCTAGAAATTGGGTTCTGCTATCATTATTCAGAATTTTAAAATGGCAAAACTGAAGCTGAGTGAGATGAAATAATTTGCCTAATTTTCTGAACTCAGAAGTGGCAGAGCTGAGCGTTTCACCCAGGCAGCCTCGGCACCTTCAGCTTAGGGACCCAGCCGTGTACTGTGTGCACCAGCAGGCGAAGCATGCCATTCCCGAAGGCCGTTTTTGAAAATATGCAGGTTACTTCCTTGAGACCCACATTTGGGGAACCTGACCCTTCTCATCACAGTGTAACCGATTTTCAGCCCCCTTCCCCAATTTAAAGTGACAATCAGTAGGCTCTGTGAAGAATGAGGCATTTTCAGATGTTTTTAGAGAGAAGGGTTGTGGTGCACTTATCTGGAGATTACTCGTCTAGGAAACTAACTCCTGAAGTGCATACAAATGCAACTGTTGCAGACACAACAAAACAGTATACAGTCAACAGCTAGACTATACTCAGTAAAGTGCAATAAAAATCTAGTAAACTTAGATTTGCCTAACCTTTAAATGAGTTTTCTTTGAATACCTAGTATTTATCCAAGGGAATTGTTTTTAAACGTAAATGTGTGTATGTATCCTGTGTTTATGTGTGCACACACACACAAACACCCATCCACACACACATATTCCATGTTCCATAGTATAGTATAGGAAACAAGGGAACACATCAGCTTTTGCCATCTTCATGACAAGCCAGGAATTAAAAATAAGTAAATTAAATAATAATGAAATATAATCCTGTAATTTCTAAGCAAACATTACTTTGACTTTAAATTAATCAACAAGATTATTTAAAGTTCATTGAAAAATCCATATTCCTGCATTTATACTCATGAGGCTTAACCAATTACAGAAGAATATAATACAAATAGTTTCTAAATGGACATAGAATTTAAATTCAGATTTTAATGAACTAACTTTTGGACATTGTAAAGTACATAATGTAGTCAGCATTTTACAAATGTTGGAGTGTATACTTAGTAATGGAGTTGGTTAATAAATGTAAATGCAGTGAGACTGAGAATGGGACAGATTAAAACTGTCTTTTATTCTTGCCAGCTCTGTGGCTACATGGGTGTGAACCGGAATGAGGCAGAAGGGATCTATTTTTCTATTTAGTGCCAATGAGACCCCGTGGATCTACACAGGGTGCTTTGTGCAGATGAAGGTCAAATCCCTCCCTGAGAGCAGGTCTGTGCTCACCGGGGGTCGCTGGCTTCTCCATTCACAAGCATCAGGTGGAGCTCGGGTGGAAACCACCTTGATTCTTCAGGGCAGCTGCTCTGGTTTGTTCCATTTGTAGAGTTAGATTGTTTCCTTTAAGAGCCCTCTGCCTCACAGTAACAGACTCCAGTCTGGATTTGCATTCGTTGTTTATTTTGTTTTGCTTTTACCCAAATAAGAAATTGCACATTTTTCTTTGCACTCTACAGTCAAAAAGCCGAAGTGGGAATCATTATAAATGCAACATTTGAGTTCCTGTTAGAGCTCCTTGTTCTTGGAAATGTTTCATTTGCATCAAGGTCGTGCCAGACATGGTAATGAAGGCCCTGAGCAGAGGGAGAGCCATCAGGGACTGCTGTGTGAGGAACGTGTGGACTTTCATCCTGAAAAATGCGTGTATCCATAATAACATCCTCAAACATAGAGGGCTCTGATTAGCGCTCCACTAGCCCTCTATCCAAAAACATCGGAAAATGCCTCATTCTTCCCGGGGCTCACATGAATGGGGTAAGTCCTTACGAAGGAGGGGCCTTGGTGCTCAGGAGGTGACGCGCAGGCCATTCTCCAGGTGTGCACGTGAGTTGGAGGAATCAGGAGCTCAGGCTGCACAGCCCCCCTGCTGCCGATCACTGCTCACAGCCCCTGAGCCCTGCTCAGAGGCAGCAGCATTTCCTGCTAGGGGCAAGGTGCAGCAGTCACAGGACCCCTGGCTCTTATTTGCAACAGCTGCTGTATTACCTAATGGCCACCCATGGCTTCGCGAGGAGGCGTGCTCACAGCCCCCTGCAGAGCGGCCTCCAGGTTCCAGCGCCACAGGGAAGCGTCTGCCGTGACTTCCACCCACACAGTGTCCGCTTCCACACACTCACCCTGAATGGCAAAGGCTAAACACTTTGATAACCCAAAACGGTAAACCCCAATTGTGCTATTCGTAGTCCAATTTCTAAAATTTTACACTACAGCTCTTGAAAACTTCTAATGTTTATTTCACTGCCAGAATCAGCAGGGTAATGGATGTTTCAGCAATAAACATCACGAGCAACACATGAAATCTAATTAGCATCATTCCAATTTGCAACACTTAAATAAATTATTACTCTGGGCCTTTTTCCCCCTAAATACCAATGCTCAGATTCTTGTAAAAATGTCAACTCTAGAAAAATCCTCTTTCCACTTCCAATTTTTTCTTATTCAATCTGTTTTCTGGTATTTCTTTAGAAACAAACTAACGAAATTCTCTATCACCCAGCTGTATTTACAACAGAGTGAGCTTTGTGACACCCTGTACGTGGAGTTTGCACAGCAGCAGTATTCATGCGACAAAAGAGTGGGACTGTGTCCCCGTGACCACAGATGAAGGATGCCAGGACAGTCTGTCAAAGGAAACTCAGACCTCCACATAGGATGCTTGACTCGGGTTCCAGGTACTGTCACCATGACTGTCACCCACAATTTTCCCAGGAGGGAGACACGAGTAGGAGAGAACAGCCCCTGTGATGTCAGGGCCAACCTGTCTGCAGCCTCCATTCCGCTCAGTGACTCTACAAGTTCCTCTCCCGTCCCTGGCCCAACTGACTGTGTGTCGTTTGCCTGCGAAAAGGGAACGCAGACTTGGTGATGATTCCCGGTTCTGAGCTCATGTCACTGTGCTCCCAGGCTGTTGACACAGGCAGGACCCCTGGTCTTCTTGGATTCAAGCACACAGTTAATAACACAAACCCTGACAGCCTAGGCTTGAGCTGGGGTTGGTTGGTTGGGGGTGGGTGGCGGTGGTAGGGGAATAACTTGGGAAAGTTATGTAACCTGCCTGGGTCTAAATTTCCTTGTTGTAAAATAGGGAAAATAGTTGTACTTACATGGCACATCTGTGATGTGAATTAAATATCTGGTGCCTAGAACAGTGCCTGGTCCCCACGATTTGGTGTTTGAAGAGTCCAGGTATTGGTATGAGTCCAGGTCCACTGTCTTTCCTGATCCCCAAACCCAGCTGCACCCATTAGTAACTAAAATGAGATGGGCAAAGGGGACGAGTGGTGAGCGGCAGTGGTTGCCAAAGGTAGGTCCAGGGACTATGTTTCTTAAGACATTCTGGGTCAGGAATAATTAGATAGAATGGAGGAAATAATTCCAAATCTATGTATTTATTTAATAATCTTTTATTTAGGGCATGAAGGTGCCAAATTTTGTCCCAGGCGCTTTACATATATTTAATCATTTAGTCTTCTCACAACCCATGAGAAACAAACATACTATCATTATCTAAAAAGAAACATGGACTAACACCCTAGAGGGAGCCTCCAGCAAAAGCATGTCTGTGGTCATTTTAAATATAAATACACACACAGACATATATGTGTGTGTGTGTGTGTGTGTGTATATATATATATATATATATATATTTTTTTTTTTTTGAGACAGAGTCATGCTCTGTTGCCCAGGCTGAAGTGCAGTGGTGCAATCTCGGCTCACTGCAAGCTCCGCCTCCTGGGTTCACGCCATTCTCCTGCCTCAGCCTCCCGAGTAGCTGGGACTACAGGCGCCGCCACCACGCCCGGCTAATTTTTTGTATTTTTAGTAGAAATGGGGTTTCACCGTGTTAGTTAGGATGGTCTCGATCTCCTGACCTCATGATCCACCCATCTTGGCCTCCCAAAGTGCTGGGATTACAGGCGTGAGCCACCGCGCCCGGCCCATTTTTCAAAAAATGTTCAAGGACATAAAACCAGTTTTATAAAGTGTATGTTGAACTGTGGTAAAACTAGCAGCGCATCTAAGAGTGAAACAATGAACATTAAAAATAAAAGGATCCTTGGAAAACAATCCAGCCCACCTTTTGTCTCTGTTTTGGTACAATTATGTTTTTTGTAAGGCGTGTTTTTGTTCTTTCACAATGTACTATTTACAACAAACAGCAAGATGTTTTACCTTTCCATCCTTCTGTCCTCCCCGAAAGCTAACTCTCTAGAGGGAGAGAAGACAATATGGGGTTTGATGCAAGGCAGTGCCCCAGCGCCAGGGCAGAGGGATGCATGTGCCTTACAGGAGCCCTTAAGGGCAGCGGGAGGGGCAGCCACACAGACGCAGACTTGGCGCTGTTCAGAAGGAGAGACATTGCAGGCGCTGGGCAAAGCAGAGGAAGCGCAGCCCTGGGGCAGGGCACAGTGAGACTGGGCATGCGGTGGCCCATGGGCACCTTGGTAAACCTGCTCAGGGGCTCTGAGCCTCCACTTGTTGAAAAACAGAAAAAAGCCAAGGGTCAAGCCAGTAGAGGAAGGAACCGCAAAGATGTTTTTTCATGGTTAAAACAAAGAGATGGTCAAAGTATGATTTCATAGATCTGTGGTTTATCCCCACAAAGTGAATTTTTTCTTAGGTTCAGAACGCTTAAAGGAGAGGATAACATTGTGAACAACTCTCCCAGGGAATCCACTTGAGGGATGACACACACTGACCACAGATGAGTGAAGTCCTCAATTATTAAAGTCTAGTTGCTCCATTAGGATGAAAGTCTCTGTGGGAAGTAACTTCTAGTTAAAGCTTGAGGCGTTTCTTTATACTAGCGGTTCTTGAGGGAAACTGGCTTGGCCATCACAGTGGAGACTGGAGAAGGCTGGAGTGGTCCCTGGATACTAGAGGGAAGTCGGGGAGAAGTGGTGGACAGTGCAGCCCTGTCACAGCACAAGCTCCTGGTCACCGGAGAAGTGGCTGACAGAGCAAACTCTGCCATGACCTAAGCTCTTAAAGTGTCCGTCAAACTCTTAGGTTTATTGGACTTAGGAGTCCAGTAGTCAAGCTCAGTAGCTCATATGGGGTCTGATAAGCAGTGATGTCACATTCCCAATGGGAGGAGGAGTAGCTCCAAGTTCTCGTGTATGGAGTCTGATAAGACATCTTGTTCTCCATGGGAGGGGGAAATACACTCCCACTCCTTACTATAGCAAGGCATATGTTGTCCAAAGGACCACCAGAATGGCTAGAGAGTAGAAAAAAAGAGTCTTATCAGTAATATCAGTTTGCAAACCAGGGAAAGATCATCTCTGGTGAGAACCTAAAAAGCTCTTGAGAGGTGAAGCCAGCTGGACTTCCTGGGTCCAGTTGGAGAACTTTTCTGTCTTACAAGAGGATTGTAAAATGCACCAACCAGTGCTCTGTAGCTAGGATTGTAAAATGCACCAATCAGCAATCTGTGGCTAGCTAGAGGTTTGTAAAATGCACCAATCAGCACTCTGTAAAAATGCACCAATCAGCTCTCTGTGGCTAGCTAGAGGTTTGTAAAATGGACCAATCAGCACACTGCAAAATGGACCAATCAGTGCTCTGTAAAATGGACCAATCAGCACACTGTGAAATGGACCAATCAGTGCTCTGCAAAATGGACCAATTAGCACTCTGTAAAATGGACCAATTGTCAGGATGTGGGTGGGGACAAATAAGGAAATAAAAGCTGGTCACCGCCCTCCCCTCCCCACCCCCAGCCAGTAGTGTGCAACTTGTTTGGGTCCCCATCCATGCTGGGGAAGCTTTGGTCTTTTGCTTTTCAAAATAAATCTTGCTGCTGCTCACTCTTTGCATCCGTGCCACCTTTAAGAGCTGTAATACTGGGCTGGGTGCAGTGGCTCAAGCCTGTAATCCCAGCACTTTGGAAGGCCGAGGCAGGTAGATCACAAGGTCAGGAGATTGAGACCATCCTGGCTAACATGGTGAAACCCTGTCTCCACTAAAAATACAAAAACTTAGCCAGGTGTGGTGGCAGGTGCCTGTAGTCCCAGCTACTCAAGAGGCTGAGGCAGGAGAATGGCGTGCACCTGGGAGGTGGAGTTTGCAGTGGGCCGAGATCATGCCACTGCACTCCAGCCTGGGCAACAGAGCGAGACTCCATCTTTTAAAAAAAAAAGAGCTGTAACAATCACCACGTAGGTCTGTACCTTCATTCTTGAAGTCAGCGAGACCACGAACCCTAATGGAAGGAACCAACTCTGGACACATCTTGGCGACCGTGAAGGGACTATTGCCAAGTGGTGAGTAGCATTGGACCCCTTTTGCTTGCTATTCTGTCCTATTTTTCCTTACAAGTGGGGGAGCTAAACACGGGGCACCTGTTGGCCACTTAAAAGCAAATAGTGTGGCCACCAGACTAAAGACACAGCTGTCAGGCTTTCTGGGAAAGGGCTTTCTAGCAACCCCTGACTCTTCAGACTTGGGAGCATTGCCTGGAACCAGCTTCCACTTTTCCTGTACTTCTGAGCTGAGCCGAGGGTCGCCAGAGAGGAAAGCCATTCAGCTCCGGGGTCCTGACAAAAAGTTGGCTGATCCTGCAGCCATGAGCGGAACTCTCAAAATCACGTCCCCCAAGCGAGACTCACCCATCTTATCCTATCTATCCTGGCCCTTGCTTCCTGGGTCGTAACACCTGTCAGACAAACTTCCTCCTGCCTCTCTTCTTTGAGGCTAGTTCTGCTTCTGAAAACCACTCCCTGTGTCTGGCGCTTTTCTAATTTCTCCGGTAAGAATGATTTCTAGTATAAATTTTGGGACTCTCTTCCTTTCTTTAGGCACCCAGGCTCACCAATCAGAAAGATATGATTTTTGTCCAAAGCCCACTGGGGGCTGGGGGACTATCTGAAATTTTAGGATCCCTCCTCAGACTAGCAGGCCTAACAAAGGCGATTCCCAAAATGGGGAGCCTCAGAAATTATACCCTCCCTATTCATACGATAAGTGAGGACAGAAGGCATCACTCTCACAACCTGGGAGATCGCTTCCCTCCTTCAGGGTGTAGTCCTCCACTGCGTTTCTGGGACATATCGTGTTTATAGGACGGGGGTAGGTCCCAATACTAACAGGAGAAAACTCTTAGGACTCTAACAGGTTCTCGAGAATGTGTCCGTAAGGGCCGCTAAATCTGACCTTCCTCTGTCCTCTTTGTGGTCTAGGAGGAAAACTAGTGTTTCTGCTGCTGTTTCGGTGAGCGCAACTATTCTGATCAGCAGGGTCCGGGGACCGTTGCAGGTTCCTGGGCAGGGCTTTCCCTCTTCACCATAAATCTTGCCGCTGCTCACTCTTTGGGTCTGTGCCACTTTTAAGAGCTGTAACACTCACCACGAAGGTCCATGGCTTCATTCTTGAAGCAGCAAGTCCACAAACCCACTGGAAAGAGCCAACTCTGGACACACTCTCTCTGAAGAACAAAGAGAAGGCTAGAGGTTTTATAAAAGGTGAAATGTTACGTAGTCCACTTTGAGTAAGTTCATTGGCACTAGGAAGGGTTTGGGGAGCTGGCAAGCTCCGAATGATGAGCAAAGGTGGTGGGAAAAATTAGTCACGGAGTTGTAGCAAGTTATCTCAGAAGCTATGGATAAAACTGGTCTCAAAAGCAGTTCCAGCAGTCAGGCTTGCAGAGATTACATTCTTGGAGCAACGTTTTGTAATATGAGTGCTTTATCCCCTGGCTTCTCAACTCTGTTTTAGTTGGATGTAATAAGCATCACATGCACATGTATATTTATTGCAGCACTATTCGCAGCAGCAAAGACTTGGAACCAACCCAAATGCCCACCAATGATAGACTTATAAAGAAAATGTGGCACATATACGCTACGGAATACTATGCAGCCATAAAAAAGAATGGGTTCATGTCCTTTGCAGGGACATGGATGAACTTGGAAGCCATCATTCTCAGCAGACTAACAGAGAAACAGAAAACCATGCTCTCCCTCATAAGTGGGAGTTGAACAATAAGAACACATGGACACAGGGAGGGGACCATCACACACCAGGGCCTGCCAGGGGGTGGGAGGCAAGGGGAGGGAGAGCATTAGGACAAACACCTAATGCATGCGGGGCTTAAAACCTAGATGACGGGTTGATAGGCACAGCAAACCACCATGGCACATGTAACAAAAACCTGCATGGTCTGCGCATGTATCCCAGAAGTTAAAGTAAAATTAAAAAAAGAAAAAGCTAGAAACTGATCTCAGGGCATCTAGAAACAGACAGACAAAAAAAGAATAACCCAATTTGTATGATCAATCTTCACACATGTATCAGGTAACAAACTATGTAAATATTTGGAGTAATTTCAATATTCAATAACCAAAGGAGAGCAGGAGGGCCCACAAGGGCAGAAGACAGGAGCAAGCAGGGGACATACCCAGGCAAAGCCCTGTGGCAGCTTAACAAGAGTTGGGGAACTGAATCCATGTGTGATACACCTCAAGGAGAAACTCCTTTTTTCCTTCCTTCCTCCTTCCTTCCCTCCTTCCCTCCCTCCCTCCCTCCCTCCCTCCCTTCCAGGTGGAGTCTCACTCTGTCATCCAGGCTGAAGTGCAGTGGTGAGATCATGACTCACTGCAACCTCTGCTTCCTGGGTTCAGGCGATTTCCCTGCCTCAGCCTCCTGAGTAGCTGGGATTACAGGCACACACCATCATGCCTGGCTAATGTTTTTTTGTTTGTTTGTTTTGTTTTTTTGTTGAGATGGAGTCTCGCTCTGTTGCCCAGGCTGGAGTGCAGTGGCACCATCTCAGTTCACTGCAAGCTCCACCTCCCAGGTTCACGCCATTCTCCTGCCTCAGCCTCCCGAGTAGCTGGGACTAGAGGTGCCTGCCACCATGCCCAGCTAATTTTTTGTAATTTTAGTAGAGACAGAGTTTCACTGTGGTCTCAATCTCCTGACCACCTGATCCACCCACCTCGGCCTCCCAAAGTGTTGGGATTACAGGCATAAGCCATTGCGCCCGGCCAATTTTTTTGTATTTTAGTAGAGATGGGGTTTCACCATGTTGGCCAGGATGGTCTCGATCTGCTAACCTCATGATTGCCCCACCTCAGCCTCCCAAAGTACTGGGATTACAGCCACTGTGCCCGGCTAAGAAACACACTTTCTAAGGCTGCTTAGGTGCTGCTTCATGCACAGGCCCAGGGCACTAGGCTGGAGAAGTTGTTCAAAAGTGATGTGTGGGTCCTCTTGTTTGTTCACACTCCAGTGACAAAGGCACAGTGGAAAATCTTTATTAAAGTAGCCGTGTTCATCTGTTGGGCCGCCTTAACTAAGTACCGGAGACTGACTGACTTAAACATCAGGAATTTATTCTCACATGATTCTGGAGGCCAGAAGTCTGAGACCATGATGTCAGCAAGGATGGTTTCTCCTGAGGCCTCTCTCCTTGGCTGGCAGGTGCCGTCTTCTCCCTGTGTCTTCACACGGGCTTCCCTCTCGGCATGTCTGTTTCCTAATCTTTTCTCAGTAGGACACCAGTCCGATTGGATTAAGGCTCATCACATGACCTCATTTTAACTTAATTACCACTTCAAAGACCTTATCACCAAATACAGTCATAGTCTAAGGTACTGCAAGTAAGGGTTTCGACAAATGAATTTTGGGGTAGGACACAATTCATCCCATAATAGTGAGATAATTTTATTTATAAAAAGGTAATCATAGGTCAAGAAATGTACCCGGAAGTTAAACTTTTCTTTGGAAATAAGAACCCATTAAGAACCCAGTTAGGCCCATACAGGCTAACTGCCTGATAAAGATCCACAAAATTATTGGCTAAATAAATGCCTTCCCACTTCTCCAATGCTTTGCTGCAAAAATTCAACATTTTGTGAATTTGGAGTGATTGGGTTCACAGCAAACTTTCCAGGTATATGTGGATTTTTTTGTTACTGATATCTAGTAGAACCCAGCAGGACCTAATCATTGTTTAAAAGGCTTTCTAAAAAAGTGATCAAAATGTATGTCATGGTGTTATAGGGAGGCAGGGGGAATGCCATCATTATCCTGTTCCCAAGCTTACATCTTTTTAAAATTATTATTTCAGTAGCTTTACGAGTACAAGTCAGTTTTGGCTACATGGATGAATAGTGGTGAAGTCTAAGATTTTAGTGCACAGGTCACCTGAGTAGTGTTAATTGTACCCAACATGTAGTTTTTTTGATCTCACATCCCTCTCCTGCCCTTCCTGCTTCTGAGTCTCCAGTGTCCATCAGAACACTTCATGCCTTTGTCTACCCACAGCCAAGCCTGCAGCTTAAAAGAGTTTCCATGAGAGAGGAAAACAGCCTGTTCTGATTATTTCTCAAAATCTGAGACCGAGGTACAGATGTGGTAACCTGGATCTGGAGAAAAAAATTCCATTAGTTTTGTTCCAGTGGTTTCTGTCCTCTATGCCAGCTAAAATCTAAGAAAAAGCTGTTACTCCATCCTAATGAGTTAATAATGCTTATTAAAAAATGTATTAATGAGCATGGAATTTAGTAAGCATTTGGAGTCTGGAAATGATCTTATATATCAAATGACGTTTAAAATACTTTCCTACCAAAAATAAATCACATGGATTTACTAAATAATCTGGAATGAAAGGTGGTAACACATATTATTTTTCAACAGATTTGGGTTAACATTTTGGTCACGTTTTTCTCTAATTAGCATTTGAATGTTAATGTGAGCTTTCCAGAAATAGGTGCAAGTTACTTTAACTTTTCCATTGGTTCCCCCATGAGATACACCATTGTTCTTACACACATGGATCTATTGAGCCCTATTCTGTCTGTGACACTAAATAATCCTCCTAGCCCTGGGTCTCAGACTTCCTGCTCAGTTTAAATATGTACTCCTCTTACAGATGGAAAGCACTTTGAAGGACTCAGAAGATGTCAGAGCAAACTTTCTTTCCCTGTCCTACTGTTTTCCACGTGGACGCTTCCCTAGTGTAATGCTGGCCATCCCTTTCCCTCTGATAGGAGTGAATTCTCTGATTAATCAATAGCAAGGACCTGGCATCCATCTGTTCACATACCTCGACTCGGTGCAGTTACGGATTTATAAATGAAATACCTCATACGTGTTTGGTCACCCTCCCTGTTAGTCAGCAAGCAGGGCAACATCCACTCTTGAAGCTGGCTGCCTTCAGAGGGTCTGTTCTGTAAACCAAGGCTCTTTCTTGGACCAACTATACCGAAACTAGGACATACTGAATAAGTAGAAAGAAGTATTTGGCTTATGTTTTAGTCGGAAGTTGCAGCTACCAGGATAAAATCGCTTTTGTCGACCTGGATAAAATAGGGTCAGGATAGCATGAAGGAGAGATGGCTCATGGTCACATATCTGAGAAAAAAACTGCTTTGAGGGACGTTCTAAAAACCCTACAAGAAACATTTTTGCATCCTTCATGCATCTCCTGCTTTGACAAGGTTTATCACCAGATATTCTTTAGGACTGCAGTAATTCAGATAAGATGCTCTCAGAACACTCGCTCAGTAATGACATCTCCATCAGTGAACTGACAACAGCTCTCTGGAACCAATGAATTCTATTTCTAAGCTGCTTCTATAAAACTCTCTGTTTTTGCTAATGAAAGCTTCCCTTTGCCCTTCCCTCACAAATACACTCGTGGTTTGCCATGCCGTGCATTCCAGTTATTGATTCTTACCTGTGAGTAAACTCAATATACCATAGAGATAATTTTCTCTAGTGTCTTTTTTTAGATTGACAACAGAGATGTATAGTAGGATATTTATGACAAATTGGCTCATGTGCTTATGGAGTTTGAGAAGTCTCACCATCTGCCGTCTGTAAGCTGGAGGCCCAGGAAAGTCGATGGTCTGGTTGTAGTCCAGACTCAAAAGTCTCGTAACCTGGAGAGTCAATGATGTAAGTCTCCATCTGAGTCAGAGGCTGGAGAACCAGTAGCACCAATGTCTGAGGGCAGCAGAAGGTGCAGGTGAGGGCAGGAGCTGGTGTCTTGGCCCAGGGAGAGAGCAGGTTTATCCTTCCTCCATCTTTTTGTTCTCTTCAGGATCTCAACAGATTGGATGGTACCCACCCTTATTGCTGAGGGTGATCTTGACTCAGTCTTCCTAAATGCTAATCTCTTCCAGAAACACCCTCATAGATGCACCCAAGAATAATGTCCTAGTCCTAGATGACTAGTTATCTGGTCATCCCTTGGCCCAGTCAAGTTGATACATAAAATTAACCATCACAACCTAGCATTCCAACCTTATTCTTTCATCCAGCAATACTATCAAAGATGATAGATGCTCCTACATCTGTTTAATTCCATTAACCCCAAAACCCCAACAGAAGTCTCCGCAACTATGATACTGAGTTAGAAGGCAACAGCCTGTGGCTTACTGGGCTGTGTCCTTTGGTGCCAATCTGTGCTATAACCACATCAAGTCATTTGAGGTATACCTCAACTCAAAGTTCAGTTCTGAACACAGCATAAAGCAAGATGAATTAACATAGATTGTAAGAGCACTTCCTTTGGGAGGCCAAGGTGGGCAGATCATGAGATCAGAAGATCAAGACCATCCTGGTTAACATGGTGAAACCCCATCTCTACTAAAAATACAAAAAATTGGCCAGGCGACGTGGCGGGCGCCTGTAGTCCCAGCTACTCGGGAGGCTGAGGCAGGAGAATGGTGTGAACCCGGGAGGTGGAGATCTCGCCACTGCACTCCAGCCTAGGCAACAGAGTGAGACTCCGTCTCAAAAAAGAAAAAAAAAAAAAAAAAAAAAAGAGGCTTTAGCTCCGACATTTATTCTTTCATCACATTTGCTGAGCATGCATGAAGTCTCAGGCCCTGTCTTAGTTGCTGACATTGAACAGTGAACAAGCAAAAGTCCCTGCATCCATGATGTTTACATTCAAGTGAAGGAGTCAGGCGAGAAATAAATATGTACAAAATTGTGACAATTTTATGTATTAACCTGACTGGGCCACAGGATGCTCAGATATCTGGTTAAACATTATTTCTCGGTGTGCCTATGAGGGTGTTTCCGGAAGAGATTTGTATTTAAATTGGTGAACGAGTAAAGCAGATGGCCTCCGCAATAGTGAGTGGACATCTTCAAACCCATTCAGGGCCGAAAGAGAACAAAAAGGTGGAGGAAGCCTGGAATCTCTCACTGCCTGATGCTTAAGCTCAGACATTGTCCTGCTGCTGCCCTCAGACTGGGACCCTCCCACACCCTGGTTCTCAGGCCTTTGGACTAGGACTAAACTAAACCACTGGCTTTCCTGGGTCTCCAGCTTGTAGACAGCAGATTATGGGATTTAGCCTTCATGAGTTCATGAGCCAATGCCTTGTAATAAATCTCACTTTACACACACATGCACACACACACACATCCTTATTGGTTCATTTTCTCTGGAGAACCCAAATAAAAAAATACAACATCAGATAGTATTAAGTGGGGACAGAAATCCAAATAAAGTGACAGGTCATCATGTGAAATCTGGAGGAAAAGTATTCCCAGCTGAAGAAAAACCAAGTGCAAAAGCCCTGAGGTGCAGGCAAGAGTGGCGTGTCTACTGTTTTGCTACCTTGGTAAAACAAAATAAGAAAAAACAAAATCTCTCTCTCACACACAACACACTTCACAATAATTTGGAATGGAACAGAAAATATTAGACGCCATGAAGGTATTTTTCTACTCTAGCCAAACCCAAGGCTGTCCAGCTACAATTTACCATTCTCCACAACCGTTAAGAGGCGAGAAGAAATTGACTTTTAATACGGGTATCTGTTGATTCGTAAGCACCTACCGTGTACCACAGTGTGAGGCTATTTACGTATACAATTGTATATGTACAATACATATGCATATACAACTAGGTCCTTGCTGCCATCAAGTGCCGTAGGAATTATAATTTCCATTTCATGCGTGAGAATTCCAGAGCTTGTCCTGTTTCCTAATATCAAATTATATACCCTTTGCTGTTTTCAAGGACATATGCTACAGATACATCCTGGCACTATTTGAATTTGGAATAATTATTGTTTTCCTCTTTTATCTGAGACTAGGCTAAGTGTGACAAGCCATTTCTCTCATACTGCTATAATGTTTGTTTGGTATTACAAGTTTTCTGTGTTTTGAGGATATATTAGAGTGCTGTTCTACAGGGATAGTCAATAAATCCCCACACAGTATGCCATGTGAATCATCATATTGCTTTTTGAAAATCTGTTCTCAAATAGGAGAAAATACAGATATGTGCTAATAATGGTGCATCAATTATTCATTCTTAAAATACACATTAGCTAGGTTTAAAGTTCTATTCATATGTATAAAATGTCAGAAAGATTAAGAGCTCAGGTTGCAATTCCTGAGAATAACCTCTTCTAATTTTCCTACACTAAGACAAATTTTCTCTTAGTGGTTGTATTAGCTTCCTACTCCTGCTGATAAATGACCACAAACTTAATGCCTTAAACAAAAATGCATTATCTTACATTCTGCAAGTTATGAGACCAAAGTAGGTATCACTGGGCTGCAGGCAAAGTGTTGGAGGAGCCGTGTTTCTTTCTGGAGTCTTCAGGGGAGAATCTGTCTTCCTGACTTTTCCAGATTCTAGAAGCTACTCAAATTTCCATGGCTCATGGCCCTCTGTCATCTTCAAAGCCAGCAATGGTCAACTGAGTATTTCTAACGTCAACTCACGCTGACCCTTCCACTTTTCAGGACCCTAGTGATTGCCTTGGATGCACCTGGGTAACCAAGCTCATTGACCTATTTTAATATTAGTGATTTGCTACCTTTACTCCACCTGCCAGCTTACTTCCCCTTGGCCATGTCAGGTGACATGCATAGATTCCAGGGCTTAAGGGTGTGGGCATATTTTGGGGGTCATTATTTTGTCTACCACAGTGATTTTCATTCAAATTTATTCAATTAAATTTTGCTTGTGGTCATGCCCTAATTAAACAGAGATATTTTGATGGACTGCAGTGACTAGAGAGGTGCTATATTTTTCCCCACAAGGTCTGAATATAATCTGTATAGCTGTTTCCTTTTTTATTTTCAGTACACACAACAGATTCCGTTGATTCTAAGGTAAAAATGCACAATTTGATTTAATTGCTCAGATTTGAACTGTAGCATGGTAGTCTCTTAAAAGGTTTTTTAAATAGCATAGAATTTGGAAGGGGGTTAGGCTTGAAGACTGCAATGTCCATATACTTCAGGGTCTCTGAGGAGAATGACTTCACTGCTCATAAATCAGCATCTTTCTATTGATTTAGTATCACTTTGAGTTTGGTAGAGTTGGGCACTTGCTGATAGTTATTTATTTTCAACTTTGCCGAATATAACAATTTCTTATCTGTTTCAGTGGTTCCCAGCAATGCCTAAAACAGCTTTACAGTTTCTAAGTCCTGTTTCAATAAAAACAGTCCCAGGGCCCTGAAGTTATAAACTGATTGTAAAAGACAAGCGGTACATGGAAGCAGGAGGAAACATTAACAACAGCAACAAAACCTGTGTCCTTTCTCCTCTCAATCTTCTGCTCTTTTCTCCCCTCTACCGCATTGTCTCCTATCAAATGGGCCGTTGTGGTGGTGGCAAGGTGACCAACTGGTGGCCTAGAAGGTGACAAGAAGGTGACCAACTGGTGACCAACTGGTGACAAGAAGGCTTCTTGTCCTTCAGAACCTTTTCACCTTGTGTAGAACCTGGTTGCCTTGATTGTTTATGTAGATCTTTGCACAAGGTATGCATTCATGGGCCACCTAGAATTAATGACTGACTAGATGCTTTTGTTTTTGAACAAATGTATTAGTCCTTTCACAGCATCGTGTAGTTGTTTCTGCTCCTTGGAAATGGTCATAGGCTCTTTTCAAATTCTCACAGATTTTTAATTTATTTGTTGTACAAATTTATGTGGCACATCTGCAGTTTTGTTACCTGTATAGATTGTGTAGTGGTCAAGTCAGGGCTTTTAGGGTATCCATCACCAAAATAACGTACATTGTACCCATCAACTAATTTCTCATCACCCACTCCTCTCCCACACCCTCAGCCTTCCAAGCCTCCATTGTCTATCATCCCACTCTCTACATCCATGTATACAGGTTATTTATCTCCCATGTATGGGCGGGAGCATGTGATATTTGACTTTCTTCAACTGGCTTGTTTCACTTAAGATAATGAACTCCAGTTTCATTCCAGTTGCTGCAAAGGACACCTCGCAGAGTTTTAAATGCTTATGTATACACACACACCCCTTTGTATTTGCCTGCACAAAACTAACAAACCTTTGTGAAATGTAACCTACAGGAAATCGGATCATATCCAATGCTGGACATGATGCGGGTGCAATATACAAATCCATGAGGTAGACCCAGGTATTTCAGATCCTGACCTCGATCTCAGGTTTACTTGTTTGTTAGACCACAGACCAAAGACTCCCACTGATGTCCCCATAGATTTCACCACTTATTCCTCTTGTCCCACACACTCTTCTCCAAAGTCACCCTCTTCTAGAGGATATTCACCTGAGATACTTCAGCGACCCTGCTCACCCTGGAAAATCAGGTAACAGGAATCATCAGTTAAGCCTGTGGAGAGTGAGCACCTGTTGGTCTGGATGGTGTGGTGGGTGGAAGGCAGGACCTAATAGGGGCTTTTCATGGTTCCAGCTCCAAACCTCTGACCATGCCAGTCCATGCTGCAGCTCTAATTCTATTTATGGTCAGGACCACACGATTTACACTTACTGTCTCACGTGCTTCTTGTAACACTGTCTCCTCCAATTTTTGATAAATCAGTGCTTTTTTGATGCCCCCCAAAATGCCTTTATCCTGGGCATATCAATATTCCCCAAAATTCCTAGGATAAAGGAGTACACAGGATATGATTTGACACCTGTTTTAGAATATATGGCAGAATTCTGTTTCAACCTTTGCAACTGATACACACACAAGATGAACTGATGAGCGTTTGGCCTCTCTCAAAACTATAGCTTGGACAACTGGGCTCTTCCTATGAGGGACTTTAAAACTCCTCCTGTGGTTGATAGCAGCTATGCTTATTACAGCAAGAATGACTTGCTCTCTTCTTTTCATCACTCAAGCTGGGAGCCTCAGCCTTGTCAGGCAAATTGTAGTAGAGCTGCAAGGCTTCCTCTTTTCACAGCAGAGGTTGCAACCCTGCAATCAATGCAGCAACAATTCCAAGATTTAATTCGCTATGTCTCGAGTGAAATCACTGAACCTATTATTACTACAAAGCATTGTAGTCTAGTCTTGCTTTTCGAATGCATTATGAATGTGAACACGGCCGTTTAATTCCCATTCCACTTAATATATAATGCTTCTCACTTTCCGCTGTTGAGTAGAAACTGATGTCTGTAGTGGTCTCTTCTACAGAAGAGTCTTCATAGTGACTTTAATTCTCAGATTTCTGGGAAATGCCATGAAAAGACTTCTGAATATGCCACATGATCTTCTTCCTTGGATTTGATGCATTCCACAAAAGATAATTTTTCATATCCTTATACAACAAGCAAAATTATATTCAAATTCATAGCTTTTAGATGTATTATCCAGCAGAAATATATAAAATAATAACCACTCTCTATAGGCAGAATGGTAGGAGCATAACTGATATTTTGTCTAGGTGAAAAGTTTCCTGAGAGCTCGCCTTTGGAACACTGGCACTGCTAATGCTGTTTGCCGTGGTCGGTCCTTCCCATTAGCTTGTTTTTCCCCTTAATTTATCTTCTCGCTCAACCAATTTACATATTTGCAATCTCAATATATAAATAACCCAGCAGTAGCAGTTTTATCAAATGTTTTAATTTAAGAAAGCCTTCATCTCTGTCAGCCTACTTACACTACTGCAGTCTTTTCCAATTCTTGCCCTGTTTTCTAGAAAAATTCATTTAGGCAAAATACCTTTAAATCTTCTGATTAGTCATACATCAAATACTGTCAAAAACAAAAGGTAGCGAGATGAAGCATCCAGAAACAGGGTAATTTTAAAAGCAGAAGAGAAATCTGCACTTCCTAGACTTCTGTATTTTTAGAATATCTCACAGTCTCACCTCCACACAGCAGTGAACAAACTACATTACTGCTTTTTAACAAATAAATGGACTTCTTAAGAGACTTCCAAGAATTTTGCCCTTTGTGAGTGGAAACTCACAGTTAAAATATGAATTAACCTACTCCATGAGATCAAATGATTTGAGTTAATAGGATGATTGAGTCTAGAGGAAAAATAGAAAAAATAAGCATAACACTGTTATTATAATTATGTTATCAATAATGGGAAAGGATTATTGTCATTCCTGTAAGGTAAAAAAAATGGCTACATAATAAAAAAGAATTCTTAATTCACATGAAGTCGTAATTAATAATATGCACATGAGTTTTCTTTTCAGTATTATTTGCACTAGAAGAAGAAATGGCTATCCCAACAAGAAATTCTAATTATATAATTTGTCAAAATATCAATGGGATTGTTGTGGTTAATATAGATTTGGATTATAACTCTTAAAAATTTGATGAAGTTACTGTGCTTGTACTATGTTTCAGACATTGGGCAATGAATAAAACATTCCCTCTAAACTCAAGATACATACAGAATTGTGGATTTAATAAGCAGCACAGTGGAATTAAAATATACAAATGGAAAAGGATCCAACACATACGTGGGAAATCAAGTATTGAAATTTAGTTGATTTTTCTTATCTCTGTACTTTTGTAAACGCACAACACCTAGCACAGCACTAAGTCAGCCTTAGATAGTGAGCTCTCCCTCCCTTGTTCCAGATGCCACTCTCTCCAAATGGGGAAAATCTTTCCACTGGCAGAAGGACCAGTCTTCAGTCAGGAGCAGCCATGCACTCCTGTGAGAATCACCAACTAGATGCAAATATGTATTGACTGACTTGAGATGCCACACGAGGTAAGTGAAATTAGATGCTTGACGTGGAAGCCCAACTCTGACAATTTGTATTCATGTGGCCCCAAGGAAATCATTAAGCCTTAGCATCTCCTTTTATAAAATAAGTAATAATGTCTACTATATTAGCTAAGACATGTAAAACTACAATGAAAAATAGGTTAAATAATAAGATAGAAATCGATTTGTCTCCCACATATCTGTTAGAGCTACGAAATTCTGTGCTGACCTGGCAGCTCCGCAGCACTGGGAATGCAGGCTGCTTCTACCTTGCTGTGCCCACAGTCCACTTCTCCCATCTACATGGTCTAAGCTGACTCATTGCCATGTCTGCTGGGTCTGCATTCCAGGCAGTGGGAAAGGGAAAGGAGAAGTGAAGACTTTATCTCTTTTATTTGAAGCTAAGACCAAAAAGTTACATTCACCATTTATTTTTTTATTTATTCATATTTTACTTTTATTTTAGGTTCAGGCGTACATGTGTAGGTTTGGTATATGGGGTTTGGCATGTCATGGTGTATTGGTGTACAGATTATTTCCTCACTCAGGTACTGAGCCTAGTACCCAAGAGTTATTTTTCCTGATTCTCTCCCTCCTCCCACCCTCCACCCTGAAGTAGGACCCAGTGTCTGTTCCCCACTTTTTGTCCATGTATTCTCATCATTTAGCTCCCACTTTTAAGTGTTCTGTTCCTGTGTTAGTTTGCTAAGGATAATGGCCTACAGCCCCATCCACATACCTGCAAAGAATGTGATCACATTCTTTTTTATGGCTGCATAGTATTCCATGATGCATATGTATCATATTTTCTTTATCCAGACTATCATTGACGGGTATTTAGGTTGATTCCATGTCTTTGCTATTGTGAACAGTGCAGCAGAGAACATATGTGTGCATATGTCTTTATGACATAATGAATTATATTCATTTTGGTATATACCCAGGAATGGGATTGCTGGGTTAGATGGCTGATCTGTTTTTAGCTCCTTGAGGTATCACCACACTGCTTTCCACACTGGTTAAAAGAACTTACACTGCCACCAACAGTGTGTAGTGTTCCCTTTTCTCCGCAACCTCACCAGCATCTGTTATTTTTTTACTTTTTGATAGTAGCCATTCTGACTGGTATACGATGGCATCTCATCGTGGTTTTAATTTGCGTTTTTCTAATGATCAGTGATATTGAGCTTTTCTTCATATGCTCCTTGGGTGTATGTATGTCTTCTTTAGAAAAGACTGTTCATGTCCTTTGCCCACTTTTTAATGGGGTTGTTTGGGATTTTTGGTAAATTTGTTTAAGCTCCTTTTAGATACTGGACATTTTACCTTTGTCAGATGTATAGTTTGCAAACATTTTTCCCATTCTGTAGATTATCTGTTTACTCTGTTGATAGTTTCTTTTGCTGTGCAGAAGTGCTTTCGTTTAATTTAGTTACCATTTGTCAATTTTTGCTTTCATCGCAACTTCTTTTGGCATCTTCGTCATGAAATATTTGCCAGTTCTTATGTCCATAATGGTATTGCCTAGGTTGTCTTCCAGGGTTTTTGTAGTTTTGGGTTCTACATTTCTGTCTTTAATCCTTCTTGAGTTGATTTTTTTTTTTTTTTTTTTGAGATAGAGTCCTGCTGTGTCGCCCAGGCTGGAGTGCAGTGGCGTGATCTCGGCTCACTGCAAACTCCGCCTCCTGGGTTCACGCCATTCTCCTGCCTCAGCCTCCCAAGTAGCTGGGACAACAGGCGCCCGCCACCACGCCCAGCTAGTTTTTTGTATTTTTAGTAGAGACGGGGTTTCACCATGTTAGCCAGGATGGTCTCGATCTCCTGACCTCGTGATCTGCCTGCCCCGGCCTCCCAAAGTGCTGGGATTACAGGCTTGAGCCACCGCGCCCGGCCAAGTTGATTTTTATATGCGGAAGGAAGGGGTCCAGTTTCAATCTTCTGCATATGGCTAGTCAATTATTCCAGCACCATTTACTGAATAGGGAGTCCTTTCTCCATTGCTTGTTTTGGTCAGCTTTGTTGAAGATCAGATGGTTTTACATGTGTGGCATTATTTCTGGGCCCTCCATCCTATTCAATTGGTCTATGTTTCTGTTTTTGTATCAGTATCATGCTGTTTTGGTTACTGTAGTCCTGTAGTATTGTTGAAATTGGGTAGCATGATCCCTACAGCATTGTTCCTTTTGCTTAGGATTATCTCGGTTATTTGGGCTCCTTTTTGATTCCATATGAATTATAAAACAATTTTTTCTAATTTTATGAAGAATATCATTGGTAGTTTGATAGTAATAGCATTTAATCTGTAAATAGCTTTTAGCAGTATGGCCAGGTTAACAACATTGATTCTTCAAATCCATGAGCATGGAATGTTTTTCCATCTATTTGTGTCATCTCTGACTTCTTTGATCAGTGTTTTGTAATTTGTATTGTAGAGGTCTTTCATTTGGTTAGCTATATCCCTAGGTATTTTATTTTGGGTGTGTGTGGCAATTGTGAATGGGATTGCTTTCCTGATTTGGCTCTCAGCGTGGCTGTTGCTGGTTTATAAGAATGCTAGTGATTTTTGTACATTGATTTTGTATCCTGAAACATTGCTGAAGTTGTTTATCAGATTAAGGAGCTTTGTGGCAAAGACTACAGGGTTTTCTAGATACAGAATCATGTCATCTGCAAACAGGGATAGCTTGACCTCCTCTCTTCCTATTTGGATACCCTTTATTACTTTATCTTGCCTAAATGCCCTGGCCAGGACTTCCAATACTATGTTGAATAGGAATGGTGAGATAGGGCATGCTTGTCTTGTACCAGTTTTCAAGGGGAATGCTTCCAACTTTTGCCCATTCAGTATGATGTTGTCTGTGTGGGTTTTCGTATCAAAGTTCATCAAGAATACTGGCCTGAAGTTTTCTTTTTTGTTGTGGCTTTGCCAGGTTTTGGTATCAGCATGATGCTGGCCTCATAGAATGAACTGGGAAGGAGTCCCTCCTCCTCAATTTTTTGGAATAGTTTCAGTAGAAAGGGTACCGGTTCTTCTTTGTATATGTAGTAGAATTCAGCTGTGAATCTGTCTGATCCCAGGCTGTTTTTGGTTGGTAGGTTATTTATTACTGACACAATTTCAAAGTTCATTATTAATCTGCTCAGGGATTCAATTTCTTCCTGGTTCAGTCTTGGGGAGGATGTATGTGTCAAGTAATTTACTAATTTCTTCTGGATTTTCTAGTTTGTGTGCATAGAGGTGGTCATAGTAGTCTCTGATGGTAATTTGTATTTCTGTGGGGTCGTTGGTAACATCCCCTTTGTTGTTTCTAAATGTGTTTATTTGGTCTCTCTCTTTTCTTCTTTATTAGTCTGGCCAGCATCTGTCTATTTTATTTACTTTTTTCAAAAAACCAGCTCTTGGCTTCATTGATCTTTTGAATGGTTTTTTGTGTCTCATTCTTCAGTTCAGCTCTGATTTTGGTTATTTCTTGTCTTCTGCTAGTTTTGGGATTGGCTTGCTCTTGCTTCTCTAGTTATTTTAGTTGTGATGTTAGGTTGTTAATTTGAGATCTTTCTAACTTTTTGACGTAAGTGTTTAGTGCTATAAATTTCCCTGTTAACACTGCCTTAGCTGTGTCCCAGAGATTCGGGTATGTTGTATCTTGGTTCTCATTAGTTTCAAAGAACTTCTTGATTTCTTCCTTAATTTTATTATATACCCAAAATTCATTCAGGGACAGATTGCTTAATTGCCATATAATTGTATGGTTTTGAGTAATTTTCTTAGTTGTGAATTCTGTTTTTAATGCACTGTGGTCTGAGAAACTGGTTAATATGATTCCAATTCTTTTGCATTTGCTGAGGAGTGTTTTGTTTGCAATTGTGTGGTCAATTTTAGAATACGTGCCATGTGGTGATAAGAATGTATATTCTATTGTTCTTGAGTGGAGAGTTTTGTGTATATCTATCAAGTCCATTTGGTCCAGTGTTAGTTCAGGTCGTGAATATTTTTGTTAATTTTCTGCCTCAATGATCTGTCTAATACTGTCAGTGGAGTGTTTCCTTCTCCCATTATTACTGTGTGGTATTCTCAGTCTCTTTGAACATCTCTGAGAGGATGCTTTATGAATCTGGATGCTCCTCAATTGGGTGCATATATGTTTAGGATAGCTAGGTCTTCTTATTGAATTGAACCACTTACCATTATATAATGCCCTTTTTTGTTTTTTTTGATCTTCGTTGGTTTAAAGTCTGTTTTGCCTGAAAGTAAGATTTTTACTCCTGCTTTTTCTGTTTTTTGTTTGTTTGTTTTTTGTTTTTGTTTTTGCCTGGTAGATTTTCCTCCATTCCTCTATTTTGAGTCTATAAGTGTCATTGCATGTGAGATAGGTCTCTTGAAGACAGCATACCATTGAGTCGTGCTTCTTTATCAAGCTTGCCATATTGCATCTTTTAATGGGGCATTTACCCCATTTACATTCAAGTTTAACATTGATATGTGTGAATTTGATTCTGTCATGTCATTAGCTGGTTCTTATACAGACTTCTTTGTCTGGTTGCTTTATAGTGTCACTGGTCTGTGTACTTATGTGTGTTTTTGTAGTGGCTGGTAATGATATTTCCTTTTTGTATTTATTGCTTTTTTCCAGGAATTTCTATAAGGCAGATCTGGTAGTGACAAATTCCCTCAGCGTTTGCTTGTCTGAAAAGGATCTTGGTTCTCCTTTGTTTATGAAGCTTAGTTTGGCCAAATATGAAATTCTTGGTTGGAATTTGTTTTCTTTAAGAATGCTGAATATAGCCACCCAGTCTCTTCTGCCTTCTTGAGTTTCTGTTGAGAGATCCCCTGTTATCTCATGGACTTCCCTTTGTAGGTGACTTGTCCTTTCTCTCTAGCTGCCTTTAACATTTTTTCTTTCATTTCAACCTTGGAGAATCTGATGATTATATGTCTTGGAGATGATCTTCTTTTGGAGTATCTTGCAGTGGTTCTCCGCATTTTCTGAATTTTAACGTTGGCCTCTAGTTAGGTTTAGGAAATTCTCATGGATAATATCCCAGAATATGTTTTCCAAGTCGCTTCCATTCTCCCATCTCTTTCAAGGATGCCAATGAGTAGTAGATTTGGTCTATTTACATCATCCCATATTTCTCCAGAGGTTTTGTTTACTCTTTTTTTATTCTTTTTTCTTCATTCTTATCTGACTATCTTATTTCAGAAAGCCAGTCTTCAATCTCTGAAATTATTTTCTAAGCTTGGTCTATTCTGCCATTAACATTTGTGATTGCATTATGAAATTCTTGTAGTGTGCTTTTCATCCTTATCAAGTTGGTTATCTTCTTCTGTATACTGGCTATTTTGTCTGTCAACTCCTGTATCAGCTGTTTTATGTGTGATTCTATTCTTTCTTAGATTGGGTTTCACCGTTCTCCTATATCTTGATGATCTTCATTCATACCCATATCCTGAATCCTATTTCTGTCATTTCAGCTATCTCAGCCTGGTTAAAAACTTTTACTGGAAAACTAGTATGGTTGTTTGGTGTACAGAAGACACCCTGACTTTTTGAGTTGCCAGACTTTTTGCACTGGTTCTTTCTCATCTTTGTGGGTTGATGGTCTTTCAGTCTTTGAGGTTGCTGACCTTGGATGGGTTTTCTTTCTTGTATCCTATTTGATGACCTTGGGGTTTGATTGTGGTTTAAGGTGAGTTCAGTCAACTGGTTTCATTTCTGGAATATTTTAGAGGGTCAGGGCTCAGCTCAGGACTCTTGGACTGCGTACTCTAACTCTGGGGGCTGGGATCAGGCCTGGCTTTGCTCTTTGGCTCCTCAAGGGGAAACTGCTGTTTTGAGGGTCTGAGGTGCTCCCAGACCACAGGTCACAACACTCCAATAAGGGATACCAGCCAAAGCACTTCATAGGGTGGTGACAGTGGGATCCATCTTCATTTGCATGTGCCAGCAGCAGTGGCAGTGGCAGTGGCAATGGCAATGTGGTGGAATTTGTTGATCAGCTGTGGCAGAGTGCTAGCAGTTGCTGGGGTGTTGGCATCCATGTGGAGCAGCGGTGGCACAATGGCTTGGGGATAGAAGGCCCCCGCCAATAATTATGTGTGTATCCACACTTGTGGTGGTGCTGGCATGGCAGTAGGGCACTGGTGGGCACAGGACTGTATTGCCCTCTGTGCGCATTCACACAGGTGGCAGTGCCACTCAGGGCAGTGGTGAGTTTGCTGTTTTCCATGCCCAATTTTGCACTGGCAGCAGTGTTGGCACAGGGACAGGGTGCTGGTGGAGGCAAAGCTCATAGGCTCCATGCCCACCAATGCTCCAGTGACAATAGCAATGTCGCAGTGGGGAGGTAGGAGTGGGCAGAGTGCATTAATGCCAATAGCAGTGGCATGGCCAGGTGTATGTGCACAGGTGCAGTGGTGGGGAAGGGAAGGCAAGGTCTGCCCACATACACACAAACAAGCAAAGCAATGTTTGGGTTGGCCATGGGCTAGTGCCTGCAGGCAAATCAGCACAGGAGAGGCTGCAGTTGAGGGAGTTTGCAGATGGTGTGTATTCACAGTGTCACTGTGCTGGAGCACTCTGCCAGTCAATTGTGGTTCACCAGCACAGGAGCTACAGGAGGTACCTGGGGCCTGCACTGCAAGCAGGCATGGCTAAGATGAGGCCCCAGAGAAGGCCAGCAGAACCATGGGGTTCTCAGCTCAGACCAGCCTAGTCTGATGGGCAAGACTGTCCTGCAGAGTTAAAGTCCCACATATCCCACAAGGTTGAAGTCTGCTATGGGAGCAAGCAGAGCCTAGGGGGATGGGTATCCCTGGCCATGCTCCACTACAGAATTTCCCACACCAAACCCTCTGGGCTCTGAACGGTCAGGGGTTCTGCCACTAACACTTCTCCAAACCGCTCTTCCTGCCAACTCAAGTGTCCACAGTGCTCAAGGGGTCTCCTGCTGCTGCAATTCCAGAGGCCCATGGTGACAGCAGGTTGCTCCTTGCCTATTAAACTCACCCCTCTCACAAGAGTCACTGGAAGCCAGGAAGGAATCTTGGTGTGCAGTAGCCCCATTCAGGGTTCCCAGCTTCCTCCCCCTTCAGCCCAGCACCTGTGTCTTCCCTCTATCCACTCTCAGTACCTTCCCTCTGAAGATCTGCTAGAAGCGTGCCAGTCTTCCCAATGTCCCAGACCCTCAGTGGGAGATGTTCCTCCTGGCTGCGTCTAGTCAGCCATCTTGGAGCAGCTCTGCATTCACCAGTTCTGTTCATATCCCATTGCCAGAGTCTAGTCACATGGGTGCACCTA
The DNA here is from genome assembly GCF_008728515.1 of Papio anubis. NCBI lineage: Eukaryota > Metazoa > Chordata > Mammalia > Primates > Cercopithecidae > Papio > Papio anubis. The sequence continues at coordinate 2,635,625 of NC_044988.1, forward strand.
ATGATAAGGAATGTGGGAAATGCAATCTTTAACTGGGTGGCTCTATGCCTAGTTCAAACTTGGAGGTTCCATGACCAAAGGAAACAGAAGAGAGTGAACACTGGTCCATAACAAGCAATTGGCCACATCTACTTTTCATACATTGCTGTGCGTATGCAGATATGAGTAAGGATGGGGTTTATTAAGCACTTGTATTTCACAGATGCACAGCTCTGACTTCTTTCTAGTTCCTATCTTGGGACCCTGGCAGGCGTCATTTCTCTGGGAACTCTTTCGTCATTTCTGCTTTGTTGGGGGTCTCCTGCAGTGCCACTGCCTCTGTGAAGTCAGCTTCAAGATGGGTTCATGAGATGATGCTTACAAGAGTCACTCAATGATCCACACCAGCAGGTTCACCAGTTCATCAGTGACTCTTAGTTTTGCATCTTTCAATGTGTATCACTGCAGGATTTAGTCTTTCATCAAGTTCATAATTCTATTTATCTTTTTTTTTAACTCAAGCAAAACATAATAAAAGAGCAAAACCATTTACTGTTAAATGATAGAAAACTAGCTTGTACCATCAATCAGACTTAGATCCTGTTTCTTTGGCCAGAAGCCAAGGCATAACAATTATAGTTTATTTTTTAAAGTCATCATTATAAGGTGCATCTGTTGCCCATGATATCCATTGATAAGGCACTCATAAATCTTGAAAGGCATTGGGGAGGCAAACTCAGCATGTGCCTCTTGACTGATGTGAAGGCAATTACTTTCAGTGAGATGTGTTTGTGAGCCTGTGAGCTCAAGAGATTATCTACCTTCTGAAACCAAGAAGAATGGCAACACTTGATTCTAGAGTTCCTTTTATAACGAATGAAGCATAGCTGATGAGAATGTATTCAGATGTAGAAAAAGCCATGATAAGCAAACCATGATATCCTAATGGTCCAAAATGCCTATTTCAAACACTCGGCACTGACATCTTTCTACCTGTAACACAGCTTTGCATGAGTCATTCAAAATTCCCAGGCTGGCACCTTGGTTCTGTCTTTCTAACTAGGAAAATAACCCTAGTCCTCAAGGAAAAACTAAATTGGTAAAGTTGGTTTTTGTTTGTTTGTTTTTAAGACGGAGTCTCGCTCTGTTGCCCAGGCTGGAGTGCAGTGGCCCGATCTCAGCTCACTGCAAGCTCTGCCTCCTGGGTTCACACCATTCTCCTGCCTCAGCCTCCCAAGTAGCTGGGACCACAGGCACCCACCACCAAGCCTGGCTAATTTTTTGTATTTTTAGTAGAGATGGGGTTTCATGTGTTAACCAGGATGGTCTCGATCTCCTGACCTCATGATCCCCCCGCCTCGGCCTCCCAAAATGCTGGGATTACAGTCGTGAGCCACTGCACCCGGCCCTAAATTGGTATTTTACCAAAGATAAGGAACATGGGCATTTCATTTTGCTAAAATCTATCCAAGATTAATTATTTGCCTCTCATGCCATCTTAAAGAACCAGACAAAATTGGAAATGGCAACAAGCCTTCTCCTTCTCGCTGTCTTAAATCCAACCATTAGATGATATGAGCACTCCATCTTCACTGGCAAGCATTTAGAAACTAATAGTGTTATTGCAGCCTTCCATGCTGCAGCAAGAGTAAAAGGAGACAAGCTAAAACACTGAAGGAACCATCATAGTCAGGGACTATAGCTCTGCTCACTGTCTATCAGCAGAACCCCAGCATCTGATGGTCCCTTCCTTGTCTCCATTCAAAAGAAAGAGAGCAGCAGGTCACAAGTGCAGACATGCAGGCAAGGTAGGACAGTATGAAGCTAATAATCGCTGTAGCTCATCTCTACTAATACGTGTCTTTTTGACTTAGGTAATAAATTATCCCATTTAAGTGACAAATGATTGGGATTGCTAATTGCTTAATTTTTTGTTTTTTCAGCTGACACATGGGTGGAAAATGATGACAAACCCACAGGGTTGGGGGGGAAAGAGCCAATCAGTATTAACGCTCGGACCTAATCTCAGACGGTTGGCCACAAATCTGAAGCAAATACCACAGTAGCGTTATTATGGTCAAAGGAATATTTTTATCTCCAGCATTCAAGGCGCTCTTTGGACTGGTGAATTTTGTTTGCTGAAAGACCTCTTCCCACCAAAAGCAGTCACCAAACTGAAACTCACAAAAATAGTCTTGCACATGCCACACCAGTATCACGGCAACATCTTCCTTTACAGACTCAGGATAATAAAGACATTTACAAAAACATATATGAATGTAAGAAAACATAAATGTTTATGAATATCTCTGTTAACCAAGGTAGCTCAGTGGATGGGAAAACATTGGTTTCGTTTTCACAGGATCCAGATAACTTCACACAAAATGTTCCATGGCCCATCTCTTCATCGTCTTTTTGCTTTATAATGTGTTTTAGTTTGGTTTAATTCTGCTTGACAATGAGGATTAATTCTCATTCTCAAGCGTGTGCTTGCGCCTGTCATGCAGTCTAGAGAGCTGATGCCTGCCTTCCCTAGCTTTCCCATCCCAGCCCTATCAATAAACACATAACCACGAATATTGCCTGAAATATTTAGAATGTTTTCTATTTTCTGAGCAAACCTGGCTAGTATATGATATACTGTCTACTCCCATGACTCAGAAAATGAGCAAGAGAACATTAATGTTTTGTTTTTAAAAAAATCCTCAATTTAAAATAAGCACAAATACCCACTGAAGATGAGTTCATACACATACAGTGTTCTTTACACAGAAAGAACAATACATGTGCTTTGAAAATCCACAAAAGTTCACATTTTTAAGATGTGAAACCTTGCAATATATATAACACAAATTAGAATCACTGCTGCCCTATTTTAACTCTATTTATAACATTTATTTTGTGCGTTTTAAACTTCTGACATTTAAAATGTAGTTAATACTGTAAACCCACATGAGTGAGAAAGGAGATTGGGGTTTCCGCATCTGAAAACTCAGTACTTCAGCTTGGTGGTCCTTAGCTTTGGTATATAATATTTCCCTTGGCTGCTTTCCTATGTAGGGATGTCCAGCTGGGCACGGTGGCTCACACCTGTAATCCCAGTGCTTTGGGAGGCCAAGGGGAGCGGATTGCCTGAAGTCAGGAGTTTCAGATCAGTCTGGCCAACTTGGTGAAACCTCGTCTCTACTAAAAATACAAAAATTAGCCGGGCATGGTGGCGGGCACCTGTAATCCCAGCTACTCGGGAGGCTGACACAGGAGAATTGCTTGAATCCCGGAGGTCGGGGTTGCAGTGAGCTGAGATCGCGCCACTGCACTCCAGCCTGGGCAACAGAGAAGTCTCCATCCAAAGGAAAAAAAAAAATGTAGGGATGATTTTAACCCAAGAACAATTAAATCAATTACTGGGGATAATAGGTTGGCCTTTTTAAAGGCACCCAGGTGTTACTAATGCATCGCCAAGGCTGGGAACCACCGCTAACACCAGCGCATCTGCAAAGGACCTTGCCTACCTGGAGACCAGAGGACTTGGACTAAGTGACATCCCCTCCTACCTATCACGTCTACAGTTTTTTGGCACATCACTAGCTGCTCTCTCATAAGGCTAAGATGAAGGGAATAATGAGCATGTTTGCAACTGAACCAATGTATTGCCAGCTCTAGAAGAGTATCGAATGAAAACACTTTTTGTTTTTTTAACGGAGTCTCACTCTGTCGCCAGGCTGGAGTGCAGTGGTGTGATCTCAGCTCACTGCAACCTCTGCCACCCGGGTTCAAGCCATTCTTCCGCCTCAGCCTCCCAAGTAGCTGGGATTATAGGCACGTGTCGCCATGCCCCACTAATTTTTGTATTTTTAATAGAGATGGGGTTTTGCCATATTGACCAGGCTGATCTCGAATTCCTGACCTTAAGTGATCCGCCTCCCTCAGCCTCCCAAAGTGCTGGGATTACAGGTGTGAGCCACTGTGCCTGGCCAACTTTTTTTTTAAATGCCAAAGAAAATATATGCAGGCAACCAAAAACACTGGACTAGAGTTAATGTTAAGCTTAGGTTGGCCACCTTCTGGAAGACTTGTCAGTTAACAATACGCTGTTAGAGATCCTTAGAAAGTCCTTTCAAGAGGGTTAGCATAGTTATGATATGAGCCAACTTAGAAATTGTTTAAAACAAAAGATCATCAAGTGGGACTATCAGTACTGAATTTACAACAGATTTAACTTTTTTTCACTGAGGTTACCTCTGGTTATCCCCCAAAAATGTGACTTTATAAATACATGTGGGTGTTCTAGCTCTGAAGATTATTACTAGACGGCTCTGTTTTGTATTATTAATCTTTTGTTAACTCTAAAACTTAGCTGTTTGTTACTCAACAGACAAATATATACTGCCAACGGTGTAGTTTGTAGTGACCCAAAAGGATTTATTGATCTGATATGTTTGTTCTATAGGTGTTTCAAGTTTATATAGTGATGGTATACAGAATACTAACTTCATTTTAAAGACCAGAAAATACGTTCAGACTGTCGGAAAAATTTTCCATAAAATTGTACCTTTAAAGACATTGATAAGTAAGCACTGGTAAAATTACAGGTAAGTGAGATTAAAATTATGAACCTACTTAGGCACTGCTTGTGTTTTTATTTGTCATCCTAAAGTACATAAAAAATCACCCCCCAACAATCCAATAAAACATTTAAATATGATTATTGAAACAAAAGTTTTCTTTTTGTTCAACTAGAAAGTAATAGGGGCACACTGAATCAACTTGTTTTTAATTATTTTTCTCTATTGTGTTGCTCTTTTCGAATTCATTAATTTCTGATCTTAATTATTGCATTCCTTTTTCTTTGCTGTGGTATTTTATTTGTTCCCTGCCCCCACCCAGGTCCTTACTGTGAAACCATTAACTTGAGGCCTTTCTTCTTGTCAAGTATAAACATTTAATGCTATAAATCTCCCCCATGCACTGCTTTACCTGCATCTCCCAAATTCTTATATTTGATGTTTCATTTTCATTCAAAATACATTTTAATTTCCCTTGTAACTTCCTTTTTTGCCTATAGGTTGTACAGAAGTGTGTCATTTCATTTCCAAATATTTGGGGGATTTTTCAGACATCTTTCTGCTATTGATTTCCAGTTTGATTCCACTATAGTAACAGAACATTCTTCATATGATTTCAACCCTTTTAAATTTGTTGAGGTTTGTTTTATTTCCCAGTATCTTGGTACGTGTCCCAGGAGCACTTGAAAAGAATGTGCATTCTGCTATTGTTGAATAGAGCATTCAATAAATGCCAAGTCTGTCAAGTTGCTTTACGATGTAGTTCTAGTCTACATATTTTACTGATTTTCTGTGCATTTGTTCTATTACTGAGAGAGGAATGTTGCAGTCTCTAAGTGTAGGTTTGCCTATTTTTTCTTTCTGTTCTATCAGTATTGCTTTATGCATTTTAAAGCTCTGTTCTTAGGTGCATATACATTGAGTCTTTTTATTTCTTCTTGATGAATTGGTCCTTTTACGCTATATGTGGTGGCTTTTTATTTCTGAAGATCTTCTTTGTTCTGGAATTTCCTTTTATCTAATGCTAATAGAGCAACTGTTAGCATGGCATATACTGTATATTTTTCATCCTTTTACTTTTAATCTGTATACTTTTATATTTAAGGTAAATTTACTACAGATAGATTATAGTTGATTCTTGCTTTTTTATCTAATTTGATAATTTCTGTGTTTTAGTTGGTATGTTTAGGCCATTTAAATTAAATACAGCTACTGATACAGTTGGATTTTAATTTACTATCTCACTTCCTTTTTCTATTATATTTGTTCTTTGTTCTTTTTCTAACTGATTTAGAATTATTTTTAATGAGTCCATTTAATCTCCATTTTGGTTTGTTATTTTTTATCATTTATGCTTCTTTTAAAAATATTTTAATGGTTCCCTAGGTTTATAACATTCACCTTAAAAAAAATTTTTTTTTTTGTAGAGACAGAGTCTCACTGTGTTGCCCAGGCTGGTATCAAATTCCTGGCCTCAAGGGATCCTCCACTTTGGTATCTCAAAGTGCTCAGATTAAGGCATGAGCCACCATGCCTGACCCATGCATCTTTAATTAATGACATCTTACCTATAAATAATAATATACTGCTTCTCATATTGTATCAGTCATGATTCAATTGAGAAACAGAACCAATAAAAGATTTTATGTTTGTGAATATGGGTGTGGACAAATTTTGATATTTGCTGTAGGGCCATGATGTTATAACTGTGGGAGCTGCTTAAAGCAATCTGTGCAGGATGTTGTCTTCATGTCTGATGCTGGAGTTTGAAGTCCACAGCACTGACAGTTGGGAAGGAGACATGGATGTAGAGGGGAAGACGGCGAGGACAAGCTGTATCCCACAGGCGTGAGCCCCAGAGGATGGACTGAAATCCATCAGTTCTTGTGGTTTGTATCTTGATGCTGTCATGGAGCTAAGTACACAAACCTGGCCTAGAAGTCAGAGATGCTGAAGGAGTATCCAGGGAAGGTGGAGCTATTGCAAAGCCAGCCACTGCTCTTAGCCAATGAGATGTGTCAGCAGTCAGCAACAGCATGTGTAACCTACAAGACCAAGAACAGATTAACATTACCAGGGAACAGCAACCTTCTGACTGCCTTTGGAGCCATAATGAACTTCCCGAGTGCAGCCTTCTTATTGTATTTCTGGTACCAAAGACAGTACCTAACTTCTAGATAAGACTCAGTGGCTTGAATACCCTAAAATGCATCACATCTTGCATTTCAGTGGTTTCCCATACATCATCTAACTCGTGAGGTAGCCAGCACAGGCCCACACATGTTGCTTTTATACAGGAACGAATGAACACTCTGAGCAGTTCACTGGTGTGCCCAGGACCAGGCAGGGAAGGGGCAGAGCCAAGGCTGGAGTGCAGAACTCACATCTGCTGACTGTTAGGCAAGCAGGGTGATTCTCAAACTCTGTGCACAACAGAATTATCTACAGACCCATCCTTTAATTTAATCAAACCCCGCATTTCATGGTTTACCCAAGAATTACAGAGTTCAAATCTCTGGAGGTGGAGGCCATGTAATTGTGATACGCACCAAAGTTGAGGACCCCTGTGGCAAGACTTTCAGATAAATTGGAAAGATGACCTGGGGCCACATAGTGGAGGACTTGGTCTCTGAGATGGTGGCTTTCAGATATTGGCACATAAGAATGACCTGGGGCCCTCCCACAGTCACCACACTCCAGTTGTCTGGGACAAGCCAGAAATCTATATCATAAGAGAAGTGTACCATGTACCACACGCAGTAAACACAGCTCTGAGGGGTTTCTTTCCTTTGGGAAACAGAGGATTGCTGAATATTTTTTGAGCAAACATTGTTTGTTTGTTTGAGACAGGGTCTCACACTGTCACCCAGGCTGAAGTACATTATTGTGATCACTGCTCACAGCAGCCTCAACCTTCCAGGCTTCCTCCCACCTGAGCCTCCTGCATAGCTGGAACTACAGGCCTGCACCACCACATCAGTAATTTTTATTTTTTATTTTTTGTGGATATGGGGGACTTGCTACACTGCCCAGGCTAGTCGCAAACGCCTGGGCTCAAGTGATCCTCCCGCCTCAGCCTCTCAAAGGGCTGGGATTCCAGGTGTGAGCCACCACGCCCGGCCTATACACACATTTTATATAATGTTTCCATTCTCCCAATGTCCAAGCATCCATCATGGAACTTCACAGTGTTAAATGCTTCTAGACATTTCAGTTCTCCAGTCTTCATTTGTTTAACCATCAACCAGATATGGACACTTTTCATTTTTTTACTGAGGATATAGTCTAACAATCCAATGGGAAAAAGGGTTCCTCCATAAAAATGATCTTTATCTCCCTTTGGAGAAAGAGCAAACATCATTATTATTATTTTTTTAATGCTTCGTTTAAAGTGAATTTAATAATAGTCTTTGTGGAGTCACAGAAAGTACCTTAGAGGCCTCAAAACATTTTGATGATTTTTAAATGTTTTTTTCTCTCTACAGAGAAATCAGATATTTTATACTCGCAAAAAACAATCCTATTGTATTGTTTTTGTCCTTGGAGTATTTTTCCCTAGAGAGGACACATGTACACTGTACAGGAAAAGCCTCAGAGGTACCATCTTGCTTTCTCAAGTTCTTTTTTTTTTTTTTTTTTTGAGTGCAGGGGCGCGATCTTGGCTCACTGTAACCTCCACCTCCCTGGTTCAAGCAATTTCCCTGCCTCAACGTCCTGAGTAGCTGGGATTACAGGCGCGTGCCACCACACCTGCCTAATTTTTTTTTTGTATTTTTAGCAGAGACAGGGTTTCACCAGTTGGCCAGACTGGTCTCAAACGCCTGACTTCAGGCAATCCGCCCGCTTCGGCCTCCCAAGTACTGGGATTACAGGCATGAGCCACTGTGCCCGGCCTGTCAAGTTCACTTTCTAAGATTCCTAAGGAATTAATAAAATAAAACCCTGGAAAATAGCCTATGTGTGCCTGAGTGTAAGAAGGAACGCACACGCATGTGCATATGGAGACACAGAATTCCACCAACGCTGCACTGTCTCTCAGTGGGCTCTTGTCACTGTCACACACGTTCAGGAGCTATGCATGATGCATTAAATGAGAATATCATTAGTCTCGTGCATGAGTCTACAACAACGAGCAGCAGACAGTGACAGTAACAGCAGTTCTTAATTCTCACATTTATAAGAAAGAAGATTGACTAATGAAGCTGTCTGCCAGCGGCTGCATTGTCTGAATTACTATTAGTATTAGAGGGAATTATGTTAAAAATTTTAATAACATGCACTATAAAAATAACAAAGGTTATTCATCACCAAACAAGCATTTTCAGTACCAGTGAAAGTGCCCTCCACCGCGGCTGCACTGGTAAATCCAAACAGCCTTTTCCAGTGCGATTGCTCTGCACCGGGTCTTTGGCAACAATGGGGAACCTAGTTAGAGAGAACTCGGTTTGTAGACTGACATTTTTCAAATACAGTAATGTAAATATATCTTCCAATCACATTCCATAAGAGATGATTCATGAAATCAGGCAAAAGTAAATTATCACAGCAAGAGTCGAGCCTCCTTCCTCACATTGGTGTTGCCATAATACATCTCTGGAGTCTTCTCTAAATGATACCAGCTTTTAGCTCATAATTCATGCTTTTCTCTGGAGTTTTTCTCTAGAGTGGAAGCCACAGATTTCTTTACTTGTGATTTAAGATATAGTTCCCCAATTAAACGGCAAGCTTCTACCCCACCAAAAGAAATGGTAACTCAATCCACCCTAACCAGTCTCACTTCTAAAAATGCTCTAAAAGCTTTGGGTAAGATTAGCCTGGCTCCTGAGGCGAAAGCTTAACTTTGTTTCATACCTGTTTAAAAACTGGTAAAAAGTCATATAGATACACTCTACAAGAAAAGTATTGTGAAGAGACCCAGTGAGGAATGCTCAACAATGGAGTTAAAGGGGAAAAATGTGTAGTTGTTTAACCCTCTAGCTAAGATGTGGTTTGTAGCATGTTTGGGCTTATGCTGGTTGGTTGCAAACTCAAGCATTGAAAAAAAGAGGCTGTAATTAAAGCCCAGTAGCCCCAACCTATGATGTATGGTTTCCTGGGGCTTCACTAACAAAGTACCACAAAATGGGTGGCTTAAATAACAAAACTGTATTTTCTCACAATGCTGGATACCGGAAGTTCAAAGTGTCAGAGGGTTGGTTCCTTCTGAAGGCTTTGAGGGAGAATCCACTCCATGCCTCTCCCCCAGCCTTGGGCATTCATTGGCTTGTAGTTGGTTTTCCTCTATCTCTTCACATTGTATTTGCTCTATACGTGTGTGTCTCTGGGCCCAAATTTCCCCTTCTTATAAGGACATAGTCACGTTGGATTAGAGATCACTCAAATGACCTCATCTCAACTTGATCATCTGCACAGATCCTATTTCCAAAGAAAGTCATATTGACAAATCATGAGGGTTAGGTCTTCAACATCTTTGGGGGGCAAAATTCAACACATAACATATGCTGATGATCTTGTAGTTTACAGATGATGCTGTAACATTCTGTCTATTTTTTATTGAAAAACACATAACAAAATTTATCATCTTAATGATTTTTAAATGTATAGTACAGTAGTGTTAACTACATGTATATTGTTGTGCAGTTACTCTCCAGAACTTTTTCATCTGTTGTAAAACTGAAATTCTGTACCTACTAAACAACTCCCCTTTTCCCTTTCCACCCAGCAATCGCTGCTCCACTTTTTGTTTCTATAAGTTTGACTGATTTAGATACCTCATAGAGGTGGAATCACGTAGTATTTGCCTTTTGTTGTGACTGGCTTATTTCACTTAGTATAATGTCCTCAAGGTTCATTCATTCATGTTGTCACATGTTTAAGAATTTCTTTTTTAAGATTAAATAATATTCCATTGTGTGTTTACACCACGTTTTCTTAATCAACGGGCATTTAGGTTGCTTTCACCTCTTGGCTACTGGGAATAATGCTGCAATGAATATGGGTGAGCAAATATCACTTTCAGATAATTTCAGTTCTTTAAAATGTATACTCAGAAGTGAACTGCTGAAAGGTATGAAAATTCTCCATCATACTGTTTTCCATAGTGACCACACCATGTTACATTCCCATTAACAGTGCAAAAGGGTTCCAATTTCTTCACAACCTTGTCAATAGTTGTTATTTTCTATTTTCTTGATGGTAGAGTCATCCTAACAGGTGTGAGGTGATATCTCATTGCAGTATTCACTTGCACTTCCAGAATGGTTAGTAATGCTGAACATCTTTTCATATGGTGGTTGGCTCTTCGTATGTCTTTTTTGAGAAATGTTTATTCAAGTTCTTTGCCCATTGTTTAATTGGGTTGTTTGTTTGTTTGTTGTTGAGTTGTGGCAGTTTTTTATACTGGCTATCAGATGGATGGTTTGCAAACATTTTCTCTCATTCCATAGGTTACCTTTTCACTATGTTGATTGTTTCCTTTGACATGCAGAAGATTTTTAAGTTTGATATGGTCCAATTTGTCTATTTTCGCTTTTGTCGCCCGCGCTTTTGGTGTAATTACCATAAAATCATATCCAAATTGAATGCCATAAAGTTTTTCCCCAGTGTTTTCTCTTAGAAGGTTTGTATTTTCAGGTCTTACATTTAGGTCTTTACAGGACTTCCCACACTACGTTAAATAGAAGTGGCAAGAATGAGCATCATATGACAAATATCTGCCCAATCCCTGCAGCCCCCACTCCTGGTAACCGCCATTCTAATCTCTATCTCTATGAGTTTGAGTTTTTTAAGTTCCACATATAAGTGAGATTGTGTGGCATTTGTCTTTCTGTGTCTGACTTATTTCACTTCGTATAATGTACTCCAGATTATCGCAAATAACAGGATTTCCTGACTGGACAGAATTTCCTTCTTTTTTCGAGACTAAATTACTACTCCCATTGTGTATATATGCTACATTTGCTTTATTCTCTCATTTGATGATGGACACTTAGGTTGATTCCAGACCTTGGCTATTGTGAATAATATGCTGCACTGAACATGGGTGTGCACATACCTTTTTGAGATCCTGATTTCAGTTCCTTTGGATATATACCAAAAAGTGGGATCGCTGAATTATATGGTATTTCTATTTTTAATTTTTTGAGAATTCTTCATACTGGTCTCCACACTTTCTGTACTAAAATTCTTACTGACGTAACAGGATTCCTTTTTTCTGCATCCTCTTCAACACTTATCTTTTATCTGTTTGATAACAGCCATTCTAACTGATGTGAGGTGGTAGCTCAGTGTAGTTTTAATTTGCGTTTCATTAATGTTTAGTGTGATGTTTGAGCATTTTTTCAAATACCTGTAGGCCATTTATATGTCTTTTTTTTTTTTTTTTTTTTTTTTTGAGAAATGTCTATTTAGGTCCTTTGCTCCTATTTATTTATTTATTTAATTTTTTGGGAGACGGAGTCTCACTCTGCCTTAGCCTCCCAAGTAGCTGGGACTACAGGTGCCCGCCACCACGCCTGGCTAATCTTTTGTATTTTTAGTAGAGACGGGGTTTCACCTTGTTAGCCAGGATGGTCTCGATCTCCTGACCTTGTGAACTGCCCGCCTCGGTCTCCCAAAGTGCTAGGATTACAGGCATGAGCCACTGCGCCTGGCTCAAAGCTGTGTTTTCATACACCATTGAAATCAGTGAATCCTCACCATGTGATGAGAATGCTGGATGAAATTTTATGCTGAGTGAGGGAACAATCTGTTGAAAATAAAGGTCAGAAATATATAGTGTCTTACCGTGTCAGTGCCACAAAAAGATGAGGAGTCCTGCCACATGGCGGAACAGTGCCACGTAAGTCAGAGCAGGAAGCGAGTGCAGAAGGACTCAAGTGACTGGAGAGATGATTGCAGATGCAACAGAAATTCTGGGGTTCACTGGATGCTGTGGATATGCTTAAGAAACCAGCCACTCAGCTAAGAAAACAACAGTGAGAAATGACACCGGTCATACAGTGGATTTATTTCTCTACCTAAATGACTGCCTTGCAGAAGAGTTGTGATCTTTTGATATTTTTTGGCAAGCAGCATTAAAAACAAGATATATGGAATCAACCAACAGATCATGTATCACTGCACTTGTGCTGGTAAAACTCAGTGTACTTACTCCATGCCTACCATAGTAGATTGGGAGATGGTCATCCAAAGAGCTCAGATTCTAATCCCTGGGACTGGGAAGTGTTCCCTTGTGTGGCAAAAGAGTCTTTGCAGATGTGATTAAGTTAGGGATCTTGACATGAGGGGATGAACCTGCTTTATTCAGGTGGCCCTGAATTACCATCACAAGTGTCCTTATAAAAGAGAGGCAAAAGGAGAAAGCACAGAAAGGAGAGGAAGAACTTAAGTGACCATGGAGGAAGAGACTGCAGTGATGCAGTCACAAGTTAGGGACGCCAACAGAAGATGGAGGAGGCAAAGAACCAGTCCTCCACCATAGACTCCAGGAAAAGCGTGGTTTTGCCAACACACTGATTTTGGAATTCTGGCCTCTAGAACTATGAAAGTATAAATTATTATTTTGAGCAGCCCAGCTGTGATGCTTTATTAAGCAGCCACAGGGACTAATACCCTTACGATGTGCCACTCACTGTGCCCGTCCTAGGGAAGATTTAGGTTGGAAAAGCATGGCCTTTGCAGCATTTTTTTCCCCCACCAATGCTAAGACAATACGTTGAAAAGACTGGGAAAAATGTTATAATGTATTCAAAATACCAGATGAGAGCTTTCCAGGTACCTGTCACTATGCTCAGCTCCAGGGATGGGATATGCACAAAATAGGCCCAATTCTCTTCCCTCTGTCCCGAACTTACTTTCTATTAAGTACAAAATAGGGCTTAATGCTATGAAAATGAAGAGGAGTGACAACATTGATGTCAACCAGGAGGATCAGGGCAGATTTTAAATATGATGTGGCTGCAGCGAGAGTGTGTGCACATGGGAACAGGCACTCCAAAGGAAGGAATCACTGCTAATAAAGCTGCAAAGTCTGCAGTGCCTTCGGAAAGCCTTGACAAGATGAACGTGTCAGAGAGCAGGCATTCAGTCTTTAACACAGCCTTTGCACATCGGCCTCTAAAATTGTATTACGATGTTTCTTCATTCGGAAAACTAGTTTTAAAGATTGCATTTTGATGAGTTTACAACATCAGTTTCATGGATTCCAAATCATATGGCCTTTGGAAGAGGTGCCATATGTGAATGTACCCATAAAGTGCACGCATGCAATGTTTGTCACGTGGTAGGATCTTACACAATTTTAAATGACTCTCATGTTAAAGAAATGCTTCTATCGGCAGGGTATGGTGGCTCACACCTGTAATCCCAGCACTTTGGGAGGCTGAGGTGGGTGGATCACCTGAGGTCAGGAGTTCTAGACCAGCCTGGCCAACATGGTGAAACCCTGTCTCTACTAAAAATATAAAAATTAGCTGGGCATGGTGGCTCACACCTGTAATCCCAGCTATTTGGGAGGCTGAGGTGAGAGAATCTCTTGAACCCAGTAGTTGGAGGTTGCAGTGAGCCGAGTTTGCGCCATTGCACTCCAGCCTGAGCAACAAGAGCAAAACTCCATCTCAAAAAAAAAAAAAGCTTCTATCACTCTTAGCCTTGTTTTACTTCGTACTCTAGTGGTGGGCAGGTTTGCTACCTTAAATACATCCTCGAAGCTGAATCCAAATACTTTTTGAACAATTCTCTGACTTCCTTTAGAGAAATATACTGTCAGAGTACTCTGTATAATTTTTTGAATACAGCTACCCTGAAGACTTATAAAAGTCTGGTTGTTCAGGCAGTAATTTATTTACAAATTCATGAAAATGACAACATTTAATGCAAACAACCAGCTCTGGGATGCCTCATCGTCCTTTGCAAAATTCTTCAAATCGTGATGAAATAGACTTTATTTTTATGAATTAAACGGGGAAGATTGTCTAATGAATTATCTAGAGATTGAAATATGCACCTTTGATGAATAGGGACATTTCATAAGACCATTCTATATTGTGAGTTAGGAATTCAGATCAGTTGAAGCATTAAAAAAATCAAACCTTCTGCAGCTCACTAAAGCATCAACCTAATTTTTAGAATTTCTCTGACTAATATAGTAAGACCTTCACCTGCTTAGAATAATATTAATACTTGGCCTCATTTACCTCCAAGAGGGGGCATAGGCCCCTGACCAATCTTCCCGTTCCACGGAGGACAGACACTTCCCTTGAATCAGGTGGAGGTTTTCCATTCATATTTGCAACACTTTAATCCTCAATTGCCCTATTTCTTCCCTCTGTGAAGTGAATACAATAATTTAAATGAAGGCTGTTTGAAACTCCTACTATTGGGTAGGAGTTTGCAACCTGGTTACTATGATCAGAGCTATAATTTTTTTGTTTATTATAATTAGGTTGTTTGCAAGACTAAAATTTCACTCCATTTAAAGTGCTGAAGAATTTCCAGGCTTGTCAGCACTAATACATATTCTAATTGCAAAAACAGACACGAATATCAGCCCAGGTGCATAGACCTCATAGTGTCAATCAGATCTCATCAGAAACTACTTGTCTTGCAGGAGGAAAGGGATCCTAAAATCTTTTTTTTTTGTTTTTTTGAGGGAGGATTTTTATCAATGTGTATTCTTTATGTCCTTTCATATTGCTGTTTACCATAAATAAAAACCACGAGAGGAACTATTAATAGAAATACACATCTGATTATGTGTTTACGAATATATAGAACATGAAATTTCAAAAGACTTCGCTTGAGTCCCAAATGCAATTTCTGAAACATTAACTAGCCTACTCAGCATCAGGTAGAAATGGTGCAAATGAGCTCTTTTTATCACAGGCATTATTTCTTGAATAACTTTTTTGTTTCTTAAACTTCAAAAAAATTGTAATTTTGTTTTCAACATTCATGAAGGATAAATCAAATCCTGTCAGTGAGTGAGTCCAGCAGTTGCCATGAAAGGAGGATGTGGTCACTTTCGCAAAGAAGCCAACTGAGGAAGGCTTTTTCTTGGTTCAATCATTTAATGTAATGATACAGATGAAAGCACGTAAGTTAGCCTTTCCTTATACCTGCTTCATAAAGTTTGAGCCTGCTAAATTACCAAGATAGGACAGTGACATAAGGTTATCTTCTTCATAGCATATATCACTATTTAAAATTGTTTTATATATTTACTTATCTGTTATTTTCTGTCTTGCCCACTAGGATATACTGTCCATGAGATCTTGTCCTGTGAAGTCTTTCCTGGCACATAGTAAGTGCTCAATAATTGTTGCATAAAGGTGAATAAACAAATAAATGAAAGAACTTTTGCACATATTTGTACGTTATTTGTAACACGTTTTGTAATTTGTTAATACTGCCTTCTCCCTTTTCTCTGACATCTTTGCAAAGGAAGTTATCTAGGGCAAAATAAATTGCAATATAAACTGTCATTAATTTGGCAGTAAGTCTTGTAAAACCTGTTTGCTTTTGTGTGTTTGGTCCATCAGCCAGCAGATCTTAATGAAGAGAGCTGATCGCAGAGCTTTCTAATAACAGGGGTTATTACCGTATAGTCAGACTCAGCCCTTTCTCCAGGTTACATTTTCTGCTGAATATCTACATTACTGCCTTTAATAGGCAGTGCAAAGCCTTAATGAGATGATTTGTTTTGAAGTGAGTTTTTAAAAATCCTGGGTATTTAGACTCTGGCTTATTTTTTGCCACTTAATTGGTAGGAATGAGTAGACAGGTACTGCTAATGGTACTTTAATATAACTATTTAATTTTGTTAATTATTCAAACTGGAAACACTTCTTTGAGATTTTAAAAATCATATTGAAATATTGAAAGTCAGTGGTAGATTGAATCAATATGCAAATTTACATATTTTTAAGGTTCATGTCTAATAAATAATGTCCAATTCTTTTGGCATTGTGTACATTTATAGAGACATGTCAATGTCTTCATGTCTTTTATTATTACTTATTAAAATAAAGCTGATGGTGATATCAAAATGTCACCTATGTTTTGTTTTTTTTTTCTCTTGATATACATTTGAAGGCTTTCTGGCCAACATCCTTCAATGTACCTATTTAACCTTCCAGGTATTGCTTAGTCAGTTACAAATATCTGGCCTTTCTTTTCAGGCTTTATGTTCTAAAATACTTTTCTAGTGAGAAGCAAAAAAAAAAAAAGAACAAAAATCCTCACTAATTCACTGTGATATTTAGTTGGCATGGAACAAACAACCAAATTACTTGGCATGGGGGAGCTGGCTTATAAAAATGTAAAGTAGGTACCAGACATCATTTGAAAGTTTAGGCACATATAAATTTTGTCTTTGGATTATACGGTATTTTTTCCATAGGTATATGGTATATACTGAACTTATTCACATGATTTATTCCTTGCTATAATAGTTTTCATCTAATTTGGCTAATTGGAGGAGGAGGAGAGTGCCTACTGTGAATGCCTACTGTGTTCTGTGTTCTAGGCTAGAAACTTTGCATTCATTATTGAACACTCATATCAACTTTATGTGAAGGTAGCATTATTTACTGAAGAAATTAAGGCTCAGGGAATTTCAATTTCTCCATATTCCATACTGAGTAGTCAAGCTGGGATAGCTAGTCTACTATTTGTCTGATTCTAAAGTCAGTGTTCTTTTTAACACAGTCAATTGGAACACCTCTCATTAACACAGAGATTTTTCTCTCCATCTTTTAAAATTTTTACTCCACCACTGCTCACTATGAACGTATTATATTGGAGTGGATGCAAAATAAAGTGCCAGAAATGACTTGTAGAACATGGTCTCCTTGCTTTCTTCCTTATAATGTGTAAGTGATGGGATTAAATGGATTCGGTACTTTTGGGCCCAGAGGAAGTATCTGGGAATTTGTTAAGAAATAAAAAGTAGAGAGTGGTGTCAGTAAAGTGATAGACTAGGAAGCCCCAGGCTTCATTCACTCACAGATAAACTGACCTGACAACAATAAGCCTTTATGAGAACTCCAGAAACTAGTTAAGAAATCATTGCACCTCAGGCAAGCTCAAAGCCAAGAACAGCCACATTATAATGAGTAAGAAAGGTCATTTTATTTCAACCTTAGTAGCACCTCCAAGCTGGCACAACACAACAAAATTAGGAGAAAAAGTCCAACTCATGCCTTTTCCTCTGAGAGGGAAAGAAAAGAGTAGAATACATGTTTAATGTTCTAGCTTTTCAGAGGGCTCTCAGGGACCGGTTTCCCTCTCACCTGGCTTGAAGCAGTGATGAGGAACCAGCATAGTATGGATGTCTAGGGACTGCTGAGAAGGAAAGATTGCTCAGCAGTTTGATGCAGCGCCAGAGAACCTTATCACCATGGAAGAGCTGGTACAGCTTAGACTGACTGGGAGAAAATGCCCAGCTCATGACTACTCGTTTGGAAGAAAAAGAGAAGAGTGGAACATGTATCCAGCAATTCAGTGTTGTTGTTGTTTTTTTTTTTTTTGTCAGGGGGCTTCCCTACAAACAGACTTCTGTCTTACCTGACTTGGAGCATTGACAGAAACTGCATACTTTGGATGCCTATGGTCACAGAAAACAAAAGGGTATTCAGCAGCTTGCTTATTCCATCAGAGAATTTCTAGTATTGCAGACAGACATCAGTGTCAGCAAGAGATTAGAAGCTCCTAAAAAGAAACTGCACATCTCTCTAACTGGGAAATTACATACATAAGCTCAGAAAAGAGGTATCCCCAGGGAAGATTTTAGAGGACCCCAGAATCTCTAACCAGGCTGATCGGTGAAGCTCTTCCCCTGCATGAAGCCAGTTTACGAAGATTGGAAAAGGTGGCTGTATATTTAAATGCACACATCACAGTAAAAAATAAGACACATGGAAAAACATAGAAACATGACTCAATCAAAGGAATAAAATAAATCTCCAGAAAAAATAATCCTAAAAATGGATATCTGTGAATTACTTGACAAAGAATTCAAAATAATCATCTTAAAGAAGCTAAATGCATTACAAGAGAATACAGAAATATAACTAAACAAAAAGGAAGGCTGGGCACGATGGCTCACACCTGTAATCCCAGCACTTTGGAAGGCTGAAGCGGGTGGATCACCTGAGGTCAGGAGTTCGAGATCAGCCTGACCAACATGAGGAAACCCCATCTCTACTAAAACTACAAAAATTAGCTGGGCTTAGTGGCAGGTGCCTGTAGTCCCAGCTACTCAGGAGGCTGAAGCAGAGAAATAGCTTGAACCGAGGAGGTAGAGGTTGCAGTGAGCCAAGATCACGCCACTGCATCCCAGCTTAGGCAACAAGAGCAAAACTCCATCTAAAAAAAAAAAAGGTCAGGCACAATGGCTCACGCCTATAATCCCAGCACTTTGGGAGGCCGAGGTGGGCGGATCATGAGGTCAAACTAACATGGTGAAACCCTGTCTCTACTAAAAAATACAAAACATTAGCTGGATGTGGTGGCGGGCACCTGTAGTCCCAGGTAGTCTGGAGGCTGAGGCAAGAGAATGGCGTGAACCTGGGAGGTGGAGCTTAAAGTGAGCCGAGATCTTGACACTGCACTCCAGCCTGGGCAACAGAGCCAGACTCCATCTAAAAAAAAAAAAGAAAAAATTAAATCTAAAGCTACCAGAAGAATTAACGTAATAAAAATTAGGGCAGAACTAAATAAAATATAAAATAGAGAACAGGAAAAATAAAAAAAAATTTAAATGAGTTTTTTTTTTAAATCCATAAAATTGACAAACCCTTAGCTAGACTAAGAAAAAAGAGAGAAGACACAAATAACAAAGATCAGAAATGAAAGGGAAAACATTACAAATGATACTACAGAAATAAAAAGAATCATAAGAAATTACTATGAACACTTGGCTGGGCGTGGTGGCTCACACCTGTAATCCCAGCACTTTGGGAAGCCGAGACAGGCAGATCACGAGTTCAGAAGATCGAGATCATCCTGGTTAAAATGATGAAACCCCATCTCTACTAAAAATACAAAAAGTTAGCCAGGAGTGGTGGCAGGTGCCTGTTTACCCAGCTACTTGGGAGGCTGAGGCAGAAGAATGGCGTGAACTATAGCTAATATTATATTCAGTGGTGAAAAACTGAATTATTTCCCTTCTAAGATCAGAAGCCAGGCAAGAATGCCCACCCTTTTAAAAATTTCATTGATTTTTATTTTTTAAAAAGATTATTTTTCAATTGACAAAAATTATATATATTCATGGTGTACAACATAATGTTTAGAAATATGTACAGATTGTGGAATGGCTAAATCAAACTAATTAACATGTACTTTACCTCAAAAACTTATTTTTGGTGATAAGAACAGTTAAAATTTACTTAGCAATTTTCAAGTATACAATACATTGTTATTACCTATACTCACCATGTTGTACAATATATCTCCTGTTTAACCGGAAAAAAAATGGGATAACATCACAATAAAATGCTTCTGCACAGCGAAAGAAACAATCAGAGAGTGAGGAGGCACCCTATAGAATGGGAGAAAATATTTGTAAACCATGAAGATAAGAGGGTAATAAACAAAGTATACAAAAAACACACAATTTAATAGCCAGAAAACAAATAACCCAATTAAGAAATAGGAGCAAAGGACTGGCCAGGCGCGGTGTCTCACGCCTGTAATGCCAACAGTTTGGGAGGCCGAGGAGGGCAGATCACGAGGTCAGGAGATCAAGACCATCCTGGCTAACACAGTGAAACCCCGTCTCTACTAAAAATACAAAAAATTAGCCAGGTGCGGTGGTGGGCACCTGTAGTCCCAGCTACTTGGGAGGCTGAGGCAGGAGAATGGCGGGAACCCGGGAGGCAGAGCTTGCAGTGAGCCGAGATCGTACCACTGCACTTCAGCCTGGGTGACAGAGCGACTCCGTCTCAAAAAAAAAGAAAAACTAAAACAAAAAGAAATGCTCTGTTGTATTCAGTGTCAGAGAAAGAAGCAGATGGCTAAACTGGCCTGTGCTGGGATCCCAGCACTAGAAGCTAGATGGTGTCGATTTCAGTCAGATCTTTCATAACCAACAAGTTTGAGAAACAGATGAGGCAGGGCCGAGAACTACTAATTTTTTCATTTTATAAATAAGCACCATTAATCTTTCTGCTATAAAACCTCTTGATCTAACCACTGACTAGTTATTTGTCTGAAATCTTCAAGTCAATGTAGTAAATAAGCATTTACTAAATTTAAATTTAATAAAATAAGCATTTTTATTTTTTTTCCTCTTTTGGCCAATTTAGTTCTTTAGAAGTTGGCTTAACAGGAGCCAACTTCACCACCGTCAAAACATATATTTGCTTTTATATAAGTAAAGGAATGCTGTTACTTCTTTTTAAAAATAGTTTAGGCCAGGCGCAGTGGCTCACGCCTGTAATCCTAGCACTTTGGGAAGCTGAGGCGGGTGGGTCACAAGGTCAAGAGATTGAGACCAGCCTGGCCAACATGGTGAAACCCCGCCTCTACTAAAAATACAAAAAATTAGCTGGGCGTAGTGGCGCGTGCCTGTAGTCCCAGCTACTCAGGAGGCTGTGGCAGGAGAATCTCTTGAACCCGGGAGGCAGAGGTTGCAGTGAGCTGAGATTGTGCCACTGCACTCCAGCTTGGCGACAGAGTAAGACTTTATCTCAAAAAAACCTAGTTTAGTGTAGAAAACAGTACTTTCAGATTGAGCTTCTAGTGTACCATGCATGAATGAAAAGTATGCTGTGTCATTAAACTAATGCATTTAAATAAAGAATTTTTTTACAGGTCCACAAACAAGTTTGAAATTAGAAGAAAATTGTGAGCAATTTCAAACAAGTTTGAAATTAGAAGGAAATAACAAAGTGGCTTAATACAATCCAAATAAGCTGAAATGTTCAGTTACAGAGTATATAGTAAAAATGTTAGATCCATCCTCTCCCAGTGCAAGCTGTCATCCCATGTCACAGCATGCACTGTACACCCTCTTTTCTCTTACTGATATCCTTAAAGCTGCACTTGCAGCCTTCCCCTCACACCATCCTTTCCCATTTACATTTTTGTGTTTTTTTTTTTTTTTTTTTTTGAGATGGCGTGTTGCTCTGTTGCCCAGGCTGGAGTACAGTGGCGCGATCTCCTCTCACTGCAAGCTCTGCCTCCCAGGTTCCCACCATTCTCCTGCCTCAGCCTCCTGAGTAGCTGGGACTACAGGCGCCCACCACCACGCCTGGCTAATTTTTTGTATTTTTAGTAGAGACGGGGTTTCACCGTGTTCACCAGGATGGTCTTGATCTCCTGACCTCGTGATTCACCTGCCTCGGCCTCCCAAAGTGCTGGAATTACAGGTGTGAGCCACCGCACCTGGCCTGCATGCATTTTTAAACTGCATTCACCTGTTTAAATTATTTTTAAATTTTATTTTTTAATTGTCAAATAATACTAGAGGCAATGGTAACCATGAATTCTGAAAGAGATGACTGTTTTATTAAGAGCTTTTATTATTTTATTTTTGATCAGCATATAATAATTGTACATCTCTATGGGTTACATAGTGACGTTTTGGTACGTACAATGTTTATTATAATTGTTTATCAGCTCTAAAGGATTTTTTGGCAGTGTTTAAGCTCTTCTATATATAAGATTATGTTGCCAGCAAACAGGGACAATTTGACTTCTACCTTTCCAATTTGAATACCCTTTATTTCTTTTTCTGGCCTAATCACCTGCGTAAGTTGTTATTGGATACCCACTAGGTACTAGGCTGTTTGTTCTATGCTAGGTGCGATAAGAATAGAAATATGAAAAAAATAATACCTACCACAAGGAATTTTAGTCCCATGGGCCAGCGCTAAGGCAGAGGGCTAGCTATGAGAGATACTGTGAATGGTACTAAGTGGCCAAGGAACACAGAGACCAGAGATGTGAATTCACAAGGGCTGGAGGAGGAAGGAGGCAACTGGTGGGTAGGTGGCATTTCTAGGCCACTGGGTATTGGTTAGGCTTTGAGTAGACAGACAAGAAAATAAACAGTTTTCAAGTGGGAGAACAGTATACCCACAGTATGAAGGCAGAAAGACGTGAAACTTGTCTACCAAACAGCCTTCAGACCAGTGTGATCCGGGAGACTGGGGGACCTCTCTGAAAAAAAAAAAAAAAAAAAAAAAAAAAAAACAGCATAAATCGGATAATAAGGACCAGACTAAGGTTGGAAGTTTTTTCATTAGACCCTAGAGACCCATCAAAATGTTTTGAGCAGTGTTATATTAGATGGGTATCAAATACTTCTGGAATCAACTGCTACTGGATTCATTACATTTTAACCACTCTACCACACCTACCATTAGTTACAACATGAGAAGCTAAACATTGTATTCTAACCAACACTTTATCTTCAGTTGTTGCAGAGAAAGCAGTCTGAGCTGCTGCTTTGACTCCACTCAGTAGTTTGTGATTAGTCTGAAATGCTCTACTGCACAGAGCAGGGTCAAGCACGGTCATACACTTGTTTAACACGTAGCACTCAGGAAGTATATTTTATGATCCACTTCATAGCATCATAATGCAAGACCAAAACAATGACTGAAGATGGCAAGATAAAACTATTTGTAATGGAAGCAAATATAAGTTATTCAATTTTATTATTCAGTCCTCTATTTGGATGGAACACATGAATATTAAAATGGCTCTATTTCATTCCTTTTCAAAAGTAGTAAGAGAAGGATAATCATATGCAGTAAAGCATTTTCGGCCTGGGTCTTTATGACAGCCCTAAATGCCTGCCACATTTTAAATACCACAGGTGCAAAACAAATGTTTAAATTCCCTGTTACATAATTTTCCATTTATATTGTAGAGAAACAAAACACGGTGTAATGGGGGATTTAATTCTCTGAATAGAAATTATATAATCTAAGCAAGAAAATTCAATAACAGCTTCTACACAGATGACAAAAATCTGCTGAAAGATCCCAAGAGTAATGGAAAACTACTGGAATTTGCATATAAAATTGGAAATCACCTTTCCAAACCAATGTCAATAATTTAGTTCCAATGTTTTCTGCGTGATTCACAAATTTTATAATTATAATTTTTGGCAGAATATGGGCTACTCAAAATGGTCCAAATGCAAAAAGTAGCTTTAAGCAGAACAGGAAGTACTCTATGCTGTTTATTATATTTTTATTAATAAATAATATTTATAAGTTTATTAATATATAAATATTATTTATTTGCCATTATTCATATGTTTTGCAAATTTAATATTTCTTTGCATCCTGTAACATGTTTCCTTCAAAGTAATAGAAGATGGAAAATAACAACAACGAAAAGCTGGAACACGCTCACAATTTTGACATATCAGCAACACCAGCAGTTAAATCCGCATACTACGTTAACATATACAGTTTCGTGAACAGTTGTCAGGCAAATCAATTGTGTGATTCAACTAACCAATGTGTTCAGCACTCTCACAGGCAACTCGTTTAAAACATTTTTTGATTGAGTAACCTGAAGACTCTAGGAGACTGAGAAGCGTGCAGAGACGCAGCCAGCAAAGATCTGGGACAGAAATCAAGAACATCAGACTCCAGGTTGAGTGTTCACTCCACAACACAGCAGAAGGGAATTGGAAAGACCCTTATTTTTGTAATAGCTTCATTGTCATGGGCTTCCTAAGAAGAGTGCTAGAGGTAAAAGTCACCAAATGCAGACGGAAAGCAAGATTTTTTTTTCAGTGCTTTTTAATTAGCAAACTCAATAATGTTGGCAAATACATATATTCATCCCCTGAGCTGAGTCAACATAATCTAAATGAAAGAGAATCTGGGGGAGCGTAAAGGAGGGAGGCTGTGAATTCACCAGCCTGGGGAAGCCTCAGACATCACTGATCAAGGTGGCCTAAGCATCTCCTGCGTCCCAGCACATGTTTGGCTGTGGAGACACACTGTTTCAGAGGGCATGCACGCAACCACCAACCAAAGCAGGGCTAGGTGGGTATTTTGCAGGGGAGACCCATAGAGCTTTCCTGCAGTACCATCTCCTCTCTATAAAAATTTAGAATCTTGTTCTGATTAGTCCCAACGCACAACTATGCCCTTCTCCCGTTTTATCTGTTCCCCTCTCCCTCCATTTGGGAGCAAATCTTAGGGTTTAAATTACTTTGACAGGTAAATGCCAGTCCAGCAGCAGCAAACCTGGTGGGTTGCCATAGGCTACTGGCACAGTGCAACCACCAGGGGCGCCCAAAACCTGTGGAGGCGGAGATTGTGAGTTTGTCAAAAACAAGGACACCCTTAAAGCAAGCACATTGCTGGGTGTGAAGCAGGGGAGGGGCTTTAAAAAGGCAATACCTTATACCCCCTGCATCATCTTTGGTATTCCTGTCCTCTGTATATTGTCTCTCTTGGAATTCTACGAAGATGACATGCTAGGGTGGGACTGGGTCTCACCTCTCACCTGAAACTGGGAGCTGGAGGTCAGTAGTTGTAACCTGGAGGTGCTGGCTGGCAAGGTTTTGGAGCAGGCTCCTATAAGGGTGGTCAGAAGGTGCAGTTCTTGAGGGTACGGCAGCTAGAAAAAAAAATACAATAAAATGCAATGTCATATTTGGGACATACTTATATTAATGAACAGTATTTGTTGTTTATCTAAAATCCAACTTTAACTGAGTGTCTTAAATTTTCATTTTCTAAATCTTGCAACCCTACTTGTGGTAGAATGGGGAGGAGTCACAAAAACAGGAGGTAAAAAGTCTCCGGGTCTGCTGTGTTGGAGAAACAGAGGTTAATACAGCAAGAGTCTGGGCTGAAAGTGGAGAAGTGGCAGCGATATGAAGGCCTCTTACCTGACTGCCCTGGATTTAGGGGAATGGATGTTTCACAGTCTGCCCTGGGCATAAGAGTCAAGCAGCATTGCTATGATAACCTGAAGAGTTCCATTTTTAACACACTGAATTTTGGATGGTACGGTTAATATCTGTTACACAATTACCATATTGCAGTATCAACTGTATGCACTAATATCTAATTAAATTGTAAGTTCTGGCATTTTATCTTTCCGTACCCATATCCTTGCAAAATGCTAGGTACATATTTGTGCTTGCTGATTTTTGAAAAACAAATTCAATTAACACATTTACTAATTAACCGTAAACTCAGTATCAACCAGTGCTAAAACAGGGAAGAGGGCATGCAGCTACCTCAAGAGGGCACACAACTCTCTGAAGGGACAATATTACAGGAAAGGCAATATACATGGAAAGTCTGTTCTCTCTGAACAAAAACATATCTCAGAAAATATTTTTTTTTCCTGAGGTCCTGGCTCTGACATTAACAAAGGCAAACTGAGGGTGTCCAAGGTGACCTACAGAATGGTGGGGGCTACTGATGCCTTTTCATGTGTGGAAAGACTAAAGGAAGGAAAGAGAGAAGACAGGAATTAGGAGGTCGTTAGAGACTGTGACGTTTCCCTGCCAGATCCAGGTGAATCTAACTCTTTTTCCAGAAGCCCAGTTTTAAGCATTCAAAGTGCCCAATAATGGAAGACAGCCTCGCAACAGTGACTGGGACGAGGGCTCCTGGCCACTGGAAAAGCTACAACCAATTCTAGGGGAACAGCCAACAGAGATGTAATACATACCTGCATTTGGGAGGAAGTGAGGACCAGATATCATTAAAGGCTTGTCTATATTTAAGTGCCTGTGGTTCCAGATGAACTTGTCCCAATGCTTCCCTCACCGTTCTCTCTTCCTCAAATCAAGATGGACATAAAACCGAATCACCTCATTACTTACCAAACATTACAGTGAAAGTCTCACTCACTCTCGTAATTACTAAAAAAAAAACTGCACTTACGTGATTCTGAATGGGCAGATAAAAACATTATATGTTCTGGCTTTATCAGAGGGCTGAGGTCAAATATGAGAAGAACAAGCTCAGCTCTGCCTGGGGATGAAGGGCCTGCCTCTCACCCACACCGCAGGGATGTAGGCACCCAAAGGTATTCGGACACCTCTACCACTCCCTGCTGTTCAGGGACCAGTGAATCTTGCTTGTGTCCTGCCTTAATTCCACTTACGACTTTTCTGACAATTAAAAAGACTTTATCATCTTTACATTTGCATCACTGCATTTGTGTATATGTAATTTTTTTATGTTTCTCAAAATACTTTATTTTGTTTTTATTTATTCTAAAAATCGTAAGTGGAACTGTAACAGAGTGATGATGCAAATGTCACTCATAATTGAATATTTAAAAATCCAAGTCTGGGTTTTCTTTCTTCTTTCCCACAAAGGTCAGTAGGAAACTGTTTGCAACAGGAAATGCCCTGGTCTCCAGGTGCTGCTCCCAGATGTGGCTGACCTGTTGCCATGTGTCATTCAAGCCACAGTGCTGAGGGACTAAATAGGTCATTCCATGGTTAAAGCTGGCTGCAACAAATTTGGCAAGAATTAAAGTGTAAAAATTTCAGGGAACACGTACAATTAAAGCATCAGAAATAAATGGCAAAACAGACAGCTTTGCTGCTCCTACAATCAACCAAATGAAAGTTTAAAACAATAAAGAAACATTAAAGTTTCAGGCCAGGTCACTATTATTAAAGGTTTGTCCATTTCACTTAGAACTCAGTTTGTCTACCTCAGTATTATTGACATTTTGTACCTGATAATTTTTTTGTAGTAAGGGACTGACTGTCCTGAGTGTTGTAGGATTTTGCAGGCCCTCGCCTCTATCGACTAGACGCCATTTGACTTTGATGAAAAAAGGCTACCATGGCCGCAGTTGCCCTTGGATTCCAAGGCAGCAGAACATGAGCAAAAGCTTGGAGCCCTGTCACTTGTGATGATCCTCAAAGATAAACAAATGATTGGCCAGGTGTGGTGGCTCACACCTGTAATCCCAGCACTTTGGGAGGCCGAGGCAGGTGGATGACGAGGTCAGGAGATCAAGACCATCCTGGCTAACACGGCGAAACCCGGTCTCTACTAAAAATACAAAAAAATTAGCTGGGTGTGGTGGCAGGCGCCTGTAGTCCCAGCTAGTTAGGAGGCTGAGGCAGGAGAATGGCATGAACCCGCGAGGTGGAGTTTGCAGTGAGCCGAGACCGTGCCCGCCACTGCACTCCAGCCTGGGTGGCAAAGTGAGACTCCATCTCAAAAAAGAAAAAAAAAAAAGAAACAAATGATTTTTGGCCAGGCGCAGCGGCTCACGCCTGTAATCTCAGCACTTTGGGAGGCCGAGGCAGGTGGATCACAAGGTCAAGAGATGGAGACCATCCTGGCCATAATGGTGAAACTCCCTCTCTACTAAAAATACAAAAATTAGCTGGGTGTGGTGGCAGGCGCCTGTAGTCCCAGTTACTCGGGAGGCTGAGGCAGAATTGTTGGAACCCGGGGGGTGGAGGTTGCAGTGAGCTGAGATTGCACCACTGCACTCCAGCCTGGGCGACAGAGTGAGACTCTGTCTCAAAATAAATAAATAATAATGGTAAATTCTATCATGCCTATTTTACAACAATTCTTATAAAGGCATAAAACTTCGTAAGAAAATACCTTCTGTGGAGGCAACCTCTGCAAAAGACAATGTGGCTTTGAGGGAACAGGGCACGGTACAGCTGAGCCCCAGCACAGCCCTAGAGTGGTGCCAGTGGCCAGGCTTCTGCAAGCCCATCGGTACCCCTGATCCCAGCTCTGCCAGCCTGAGACTCTGCTCTGGGCTCCTGACCAGGGCTACAAATTGATAAAGCAGTTCTACACATATCAAAATATCTAAGAAACATAAACAATTCTCTAACTTGTATATTATGAATAATTATCCCAAAAGAGCATTTCCTCTTATGTGTGACAGATGTCAGACCACCAATATAGGAGTGTATTAAGGTTCTCCAAGAAAAGCAACCCAATAGGGGAGATATAGATGTATATCTGGTCCCAGAGATAAATACACACATATTTGTATGTGTACATACGTATATATAGGAATCAGTCCACGGGATTCTGGATGCTGTGAAGTCCCACGATCTGCCATCTGAAAGCTGAAAAATCAGGAAAGCCCACAGTGCAATTCAATCTGAGTCCAAAGCCCTGAGAATTAGAGCACTGCTGTCAGAGGGCAGGAGAAGAGGGATGTCCCAGGCCAAATATCAACAAGGGATTCCCCTTTCTCTGCCTTTTTGTTCTACTTGGGCCCTCAGTGGTTCAGATGACATCTGCCCGCATTCATGAGGGTGATCTTCTTTACCAAGTCCACCAGTTCAAATGCTTGTCTCTTCCAAATCACACAGACACACCCAGAAAGAGTGTTTGACCAGCTATGTGGGCATTCCTTAGCCCAGTCAGGTTAACAGATAATAACAGATAAAAGTCACCATGACAAGGGGAAAGAGCCGGTGGGGACGTATGGACTATGCACCCTCACCTTCCCAAAGTGGGGACTATGAAAAGTAGATTGAATTAATCATGCATAATACAAAACGTAAATCAAGGCTCTGCTTGTTTCATGATAGTATAAAAGTTACAATTTTTTAAGATAAAACAAACACAAAGTAAACAATAAACAAACAAAACTCAGAGGCTGGGAAGTTTTCTGTAAACCAGAATTAGTAGAACTCGTCCTAAATGTGAACTCCAGATCTCTTCATAAGTAACTTAGTCACGCAACAACTGTGCTGAAGATGAACCAGCACAAATGTTGAGAATTGTTTGGTTTTCAAATGCAGAATCAAATTAGCTGTAAAGTCATTTCATTATACAAGCTACGCTGCGTCTCTCCCTATGGTAGTGTACATATATGATATGTTGATGAAAGGAAATGGAATAGAGCAGCCTTAAAAACTTTGATTGAATCCAACAAGTCTGGGACAATTACTTCATTCCTCAAATATTTTATTTTATGTCCTGGTGGTATTCACACTCTCATCCCCTAATGTAATTCTGTTTTATAATCAGTATTATCAATGATAAATTGGTATCTTTAATCATAATGAGAATTGTAGGCAAATCTTCTCCCTGCTTCAATAAGAAATCTAATTTTTCTTTTAGAAAACAAAGGATGTTTTCCCCTAGTGATACAGATAACTACACTTCTTATTAAATAATTTCAGCTCTCTCGTGTTTTCTAAAGCTTTCATTTTGCAGTTCAATAGTACTTAAGATAGGATGGAGTCCCACAACTGTTTTAGCATGCTGGTGCCGCCAAAGTACTACAAACGGGGGGCTCCAGACAACAAAAATGTGTTAACTCACAAGTTCTAGAGACCAGAAGTCCCAAATCAAGGCTTTGGCAGTGCTGGCTTCTTCCTGGGGGTTGGGAGGGTGGCTCTGTTCCCTGCCTCTCCCCCAGCTTCTGGTGCTTCTTAGCAATCCTTGGCCTACAGCCTCACTAGTGCAGTCTCTGGGCCGTGGTCCATCATGCTTTTCCCTTCGTATCTCTGTCTCTTCCTATGAGGACAGGAATGATCGGAGGAGGGCCCACACTGATCCAAGATGAGCTCATCTGGATTTTTCTGGCAAAAACCTCTTTCTCAATAACGTCCCATGCTGAGCTTCCGGCTGAACAGGAGCTTTGGAGGAACACTATTCAACCCACATGACCTCCCTCTTCTGAAACCAATTTCTAAATAACCTTTCTTATTATATTCTCCATTGATTTCTGGTTTCTTGATTCAGTCCATCAAGATGAACAGCAGTGGATGAACAGCAGTGGCCGGACAGCTTCCATGATCCTGTTAGCCCTTGTTCCTGTTACACTCCCTGTCCCTTTCTCTTTCATGGCCTTTGTCATTGTCCAACAGTCGGAGGACTGATGCTGGGTGGACCACCAGTAGAGCCTGTCCACCAAACCTCAGTGGTCCGTCCAGATGAGGAGGGGCCAACCAGAACCCTTACCGTCCAGATGAGGAGGGGCCAACCAGAACCCTTACCTGGGACATAATCTTAGAATTAGACAGAAAAGCCTTTTTTCCTTCATCACAAAGCCTCACACTTCAGCGGCTATGGCATCAGCCTTATGAAGAAGCTGACCTGGGAGAATAAAGCCAGCACAAGAGAGAATCATATATAAAAGATAAGAGAGTCCCAACAGCACCCATGTTCTGAACTTCAGACGTTAAAGCCAGTTTCAAATGACCGAAGATCAATCCACTTTTTTTCTTAGTATTTGTTAATTGCAACCAAAGAATTCTGACTAAAATAGACATCGGAGGTGTTGTGTTGTGTTTTCCGAGAGTTGCCACAGCATATTATCATAAACTAGGTAGCACATAAACAGAAATTTATTGGCTCACAATTCCAGAGGATCAAAGCCTGAAGTGCGGTGACAGCAGGGCCATGCTCCCCCTGCAGCCTGTAGTGGGGAATCCTTCCTGCCTTTCCCTGGTTTCAGGTGGTTGCCAGCAATTCTCAGCTCAAGTCTGCATCACTCCAATCTCTGTCTCCATCATTGCATGGCCTTCCACCATGTGTCTCTCTGTCTATCTGTGTCTCCAAATCTCCCTCCCCTTATAAGGACACCAATCATTTCATTTGGGGCCCACCCTAATCCGGTATGACTTCATCTTAACTTCATTACATCTACAAAGACCGTATTTCCAAATAAAGACACAATTCCAGGTTTTGTGTCTACTACATGTTACAAGTGACAAACACTAAAATTTGATCTTGACTGATTCAGGGTGTGACAGAGAACCCTGAATAGGCTCAGGGAGGCAAAACTACTTTGCTGCTCAGTGCACTGTGCATTAAGTTCTTCCCCTTTGTCTCTTGGGAGTCGATCCCCATACATTCTGAAATGATTTAGGGGACCTTGCGGAAAAATCAGTGTAGTCAATGGTGTCAATTACTTTCTAAGAAATTCAGTAAGATGCAATGAAAGCTCTAGAGAGAAGCCTCAGGCTCAGCCAACCTGCCCAGACACAGAAATGGAACAGGTGAGCAAACATGCATGGGGGAGTAGCATTTAGCCCATGTCCAAATAGCCAACACCATTTAAGGACAACCGTGCAGTGACCAGGAATGAGGACACTCAGGAAGCAGCAGAGTGGACTCCCCTAGGCAAAGGGCGAGGCAGCTGCTGCTGTCAAGGGGCAGAAAACCCTAGGCTGGTCCAGACTCAAGATGTGGTTTGTATATTGTCCTTGCTGTGGGAGATTGGATTATGGTCTATCAAGGATTCACTCCATTCTCTTTAACCTCCATGACAGGAGCATACTTCTCTCCGCATTGATGTTGGGGATATAGCCATATGACTTGCTTTGGCCAATGAGCATTATTAGCAGACCTCACCCGAGCAGGGGCTTGAAATGCTCATGAAATGCGTGTCCCTTGTACTTCTCCCATTGCCCCAAGGAGAGCAGATGCTAAGCAGCACAGCACAGGAGCAGCTACATGGAGCTGACTTGAAACCCTGCAGCCTGGAGCCAAGCCCAGCCCTGACTTAATCAGCTGAACTCTGAGCAACCTGCTGATGTGTGAACAAGAAATCAATGGTTGTTGCCATAAGCCATTGAGTTTGGGGGTGGTTTGTTATGCAGCATATTTGTGAGAATAGCTAACTAACAGAATAGCTAATAGAGCTCTGTTCCCCAGATAAAATGGATAGACAACTGATTAGAGCATTAGAAACTGTATTGTTTTCCAATCCTGGCAAACAGGAATTCTAACCTTACTGTAATTATATTTGCTGAGCCAGAAACATTTCTCTGCCAAAAAAAATGAGCTTAAAAATGAATATTCTTAGAGATCCCTGGCCCAAATAAAGCGTGATACACACGCTGAGCTAAGTTGCATGTTCTTTACACATTGCTAAATAAGAATTTTCATTATCCTGTTTTTCCTCTACTGTTTCATTTCAGATGATTGGGTAGCTAAATTTGATATGTGGCAGGATCCCGTGAACCTATTCATCCAGAACTGACCCAGAAAACAAACCTTGGCCACAGTTCTAAGCTCAGAGTTAGACCCCAAAGCTGCCTCGCTTTGACATTCATCCCTCCTCATCCTCAGCCTGCCTGTCCCCTGGAGGGTGCTCCTGCGTACCCTCCTCACGTGGTGCTTGCGTGCCCACCTGCACCCCAGCCAGAGCTCCCAGCTGGCCTGTTCCAGCCCGTGTCACCTCCTGCCAGCTTCTGCCCGGGGCAACCCAGAGAACCTCCTCTCAAGCTGGTGAGCTGCAGCCACACCTCCAATGAGGTCAGAGGCCCAGGCTTGGGGAGTGGGGCCCCTTTTCAAGTTTGTTTCTTCCTTGCAGACTCTCCCAGAGCCCAAATATCTTCTTCAATATCCCTTTATTGTTAACCCCATATAACATTTACTATTATTTATATTGATTTTCCTTTCCAAATTACTATGTGGTTTCTGTTTCCTCATTGGATGTTGATTGACTCAATTGCAGAAACTGATACAAGTTTTTCCTAAATAAACATTAATTTTATTAGTGACAGTTACTATTCTCTGGGAACCTAAATGACTTAGTTTTATTTATTAAAATGTTTTGTTTAACAGCCTATGCTAGCTAATTTCAAGCGTGTTAATTTTCACTACATTTTATTTCAAATACACACCGGTGTATGCAATCTCTCTATCTCAGAGACTATATTTAGCTCTCCCAAGCTCCACCGGCCTCACTGTCTCCCTCTGTTTCTAAAGTGGCTAACTCATAGCACAGTGTACACAGAGTTTGCGAACACCCTAACCATACTGATCTGAGGAGTACAAGAAGAGAACTAACAAAATTTTTTTGACTTCTAGGTTGTTTAATTTTTTTTTTTTTTTTTTTGAGACGGAGTCTTGCTCTGTCACCAAGGCTGGAGTGCAGTGGCCGGATCTCAGCTCACTGCAAGCTCCGCCTCCCGGGTTTACGCCATTCTTCTGCTCAGCCTCCCGAGTAGCTGGGACTACTGGCGCCTGCCACCACACCCAGCTAGTTTTTTGTATTTTTTTTTAGTAGAGACGGGGTTTCACTGTATTAGCCAGGATAGTCTCAATCTCCTGACCTCGTGATCCACCTGTCTCGGCCTCCCAAAGTGCTGGGATTACAGGCTTGAGCCACTGTGCCCGGCCAGGTTGTTTAATTTCTATAACAACTCTACATAATAAAGTTTTATTGTGAAAAAAAACAGCTTCAGATTACTTTGCTCAGAATCACGTGATCATAAGCAAACCTCTATCCTTCAAAACATTTTTCCACTATCATGCCACTTTTTAATTAATACTATTTTTAATTGAAAAATCATCATTGTACACATTTATTGGGGTAGAATGTGAAGTTTTGATACATGTACATGATGTGGAATGTTACATCAAGCTAAGTTACATACTCATAAATGTCACTTATTACTTTCTGCATTGAGACATCTGAAGCTTACTCTGAGCATTTTGAAGTATACTTTTAAAATGGTGTGATCATTATCTGCGGCTACACAAGAAATCTGTCAGTATGGTTATAGTTTCATAGAATTCCTTATAGATGCACACTAGACAAAGAGATGGGAGCAGAGTATTATTAAACTGGTGACTAGCACATAGTAGATTCACAATCAATACTTATTGAATAAATAAAAACAAAACAGAAGAGTACAAAGTGAATCTTAGAAGTTACCAAGAAAGAGGCAAATTTGGTCTGGAATCCAAGCAGCAGAGGAGCAGGTGGATAATACGCATTGTTAACTTCAGTATCTGAAACTCAATGAATAACTAAAGCAATAAAAACAAAAATGGCCGCCACTTACTGAGCATTTACATGTTCCAGATCTCTGTCATATTATTTAAACTTCCAATGAAAACTTATTGGAATATAGCCTGTCATTATTCCCAGCCTGCAGATGAGAAATTGCGGGACGTGACCTACCTGGAGACTCCAATTAAGTGGCAAAGTCATGACTACATCAAAATTTAAAATTTTGGCTGGGTGTGGTGACTCACGCCTGTAATTCCAGCACTTTGGGAGGCTGAAGTGGGCAGATCACCTGAGGTCAGGAGTTCAAGACCAGCCTGGCCAACATGGTGAAACCTCATCTCCACTAAAAATACAAAATTAGCCAGGTGTGGTGGCACATGTCTGTTATCCCAGCTACTCAGGAGGCTGAGGCAGGAGGATCGCTTGAACCCAGGAGGTGGAGTTTGCAGTGAGCCAAGATCACGCTCTATCCAGCCTGGGCAATAAAAGCAAAACTCCGTCAAAAAAAAAAAAAAATTCCAAACTCTTAGCTACCACCCTCATACTAATTGTCAAGAAAGAAGAAAACACAACCCAAATTCCTGAAAGGAACAGGGTGTGGGCAGCCGGGGGGTGCTCCCAGGTGTGTGGGCCCAGCGGCGCCAGACTCTGCACACAGGAGTGCCTCTTTCCACCCAGGCCTGGTTTCATGGGGTGCCTGTTTCACCTGCCAGCATTTGCCTCAGACACATAAACGTCCCATGGAGTATATGAGTAAGCGCTGGCAGCTCCACTGTTGGTGAGCTACTAGATAGCAGGAATTATAACCCAATTAAATTCAATACTCTGTGGAGAAGGAAATGGCAATGCAATCCATCTTACTGATAGACGATTTCAGAATCGGTGTCTGTGATAGAACACACGCATTATTTAATCACCAAATGAGGGTAAAGTTTTAAAAGACAGTAAACCATAGCAGGCTCAGATATTATCTCTAAATATTTTATTTGATATCCAGGATCCAAGAATGAAAAACATCTGACAATTATGAAACCAGCTTTTGCAATGGCTATCACCACCCAGGAAAAGGCAGTGTTTAAAAATCCAAAGAAAATGGAGCAATGTTAAAGACCAATTAAGGCTTCAAGCACAAGTAAGGGATGAAATAAATAATGGTGAATCCATGTTATGAAATATTGGAGCTGTGCAAATGCTATTTCAAGTAATCTTTATGTCATGGGGAATATTTTCACTATATAATGTCATCTGAAAAACATGCATAATGCCAATCTGTTTACACAATTTCATCTCGAATACTGAAAAGAACACATATCTATAAGAAAAAAAAAATACCTAAAGGAAGAGGCAGACTCCCATGGAGGGCAGTCGTGCCAAGCAGAGACATGGCCTGATGGGCTCATTGGCACCAAGACGTTGCTCTGTGGTGGGAAGAGGAGGCTGGAGGGCCAGATTCTAAGATGTATGCCTCTCTGCACACACACACACACACACACACACACACACACACAGATTTTCAACAGAGGTGCAATCTACAAACTTCCTAGTGACAGGTATCATATGGTGAGTAAACCCCCAAAAGGATCTTATGCCTACAAGACAGAAAATTACAAATTTATCAAACTTTCCCAGTTACCTGTGTCTGTCCCTGCCCGGTTTCCTCCCCTGTCGCAGAGGACGTCTCATACTTGTCTTCTCAAAAAATGACAGTTTCGGAAAGGCCCAATGGCTTCCTTCGTGAGTCGCTAAGGTACCAGAAACCTTGCGGGATTTCTCGTGGTCTTCTGCTTTTTCAGTCTCTTTGAGTTCATATTTAGGGGCAGAAAAGCAGGAGAGCCTGAACTTGAGGCCCTGGAGCTGCTGTCAGTAAACCTGGAGAGAAGGGCTGTGTGTCTACACTCCGAGGTCCTAGATCATTATCCTCTTCAATCTGGGTCTGAGAAGCTTGATCTATTAGTCTAGCAGAACAGACTGAAGATTCCATAGGAGCTCAAGGGGAACTGAGTCCCACTCTCCCTCCAGCCCCCAAGCATGAGAAGGCATCACTAAGACCTCCTGGGGATCTGGCTAGAGTTCATCTGGGAGGTCTTAGGAGGCTTAATTTTTCCAAATTCTCCTTCTGCTTTTATAGAATAATCCCAAAGCTGATTTTTTATTAAAGAAAAAAGATCTATATTGTAAGGGTTCTTACAGAATTATTACAGAAGTAGCCTATGTAGTGCAGAAATTGGAATTTGATTCGTATAAATGCATTTTATCTGAATTTTTGAAAAGCAAGTTCAATAAGCCAAGTTTGATTTGTTGATATGCAGTGTCTATCATTTTACAGAGACGTGTTGTAACTTTTACTCTGTATTTCTGTGCTCAGAGAGTTGTTTGATAAGCCTGTGTAACTGGACTTTGGAGTTTTATTTCAGGCATATGTAGTTTTTATCAGGAAATCATATTTGTTTAGAATTATTTATTCATCAAGCAAAAATCCTTAATTAGCAGTAGTCAAGAAAAGCTCTTAAACTGAAGACTGATTAGCCTAGCCTCCAAAGGAGTTGTACGTTAGTGGAACGATGTCCTACAATAAAGGAACATTCAAGTCAGAAACCACAGTAAAACACCTTAAACTGTTAACCACCAAGGAAACAGCGCCTCCAAATTGATAAGGCATTTAGATCTGCCTAGGTGTTAAAGAAAGTTTCATA
Source organism: Papio anubis (assembly GCF_008728515.1). Taxonomy (NCBI): domain Eukaryota; kingdom Metazoa; phylum Chordata; class Mammalia; order Primates; family Cercopithecidae; genus Papio; species Papio anubis. The sequence continues at coordinate 2,672,562 of NC_044988.1, forward strand.
ACTGCCCACACATATATTGCAAATATTGAATCATTAGCAATCATTTTAAATACATTCTTCCAGCGAGAAGAATGTTTTCTTCCTGTGGCATGCTCGCCCTGGGTTCTTGGAGAACTTTAGACCAATGATGTGGCCAGCAAGCCCCAGCACAAATCATGAAACTCAAAGACGTGAGAGTGCGCTGGCACTTACTGCGGGCCCGGAGGGTCTCTCAAAAGGAGAAGGAACTCAGCGGTCACCTGAGGCAGAATCTTGCACACAGCAGCTCTGGTGTGCAGATAACAGAGCGCCACTGTCTATTAACTACACTGACTTTTTATTTTTATTTTTTATTTTTTTGCAGAGCTGCCCTCTGCCGATTATAAGGGAACAGTATCTATTAAGATTTAAAACATTAAACTCATAATTTAAACAGATTTCTCAGTTAATGCTCACTATGCTGTAGGAAAAAATCCAGTCTGCCAATGTTCTAGGTTACCCCGCCTCCCTGTGCTTCAGTCAAGAGGGCATCAGAAAGGTACCAGAGCTCACCAATAGCAAGTGTGTGTGGGTGTGGGTGTGGGTGTGGATATGGGTGGATATGGGTGGGTGTGGGTGTGGGTGTGGGTGTAGGTGTGTGGATGTGTCTGGGTAGGTGTGTGTGGGGGTGTGGGTGTGTGGGTGTGGGTGTGTCTGGGTAGGTGTGTGTGGGTGTGGGTGGGTGTGGGTGTGGTTGTGTGTGTGTGGGTGGGTGTGGGTGTGGTTGTGTGTGTGTGGGTGGGTGTGTGGGTGGGTGTGGGTGGGTGTGTGGGGTGTGGGGTGTGGGTGTGTGGGTGGGTGTGTGGGTGTGGGTGTGGTTGTGTGTGTGTGGGTGTGGGGTGTGTGTGTGGGTGTGGGTGGGTGTGGGGTGTGTGGGTGTGGGTGGGTGTGGGAGTGTGTGGGTGTGGGTGTGTGGGTGGGTGTGTGGGTGTGGGGTGTGTCTGGAGTGTGTGTGAGTGTGGGGTGTGTGTGTGTGCTGTGGGTGTGTGTGGGTGGGGGTAGGGGTGGGTGTATCCACTGTGTTCCTAGGCACTAGGGACACTACGGGGAGCAAAATGCCAAATTCTTTGTTCTCAGGCAGCTCATATTTTAGTAGGGACTTGAAGAAATAAATAAATGCATGTGCTATATGGTGATAGGCAGGTGTTAAAAAGGAACATAGGATAAGGGGCTATAGTGAAAGTAGTGCAGGGAGAATCATTTTAGAAGAGGGGGTCGGGGAAGCCACACTGAGGTGGTGGTGACTGGGAGCAGAGGTATGAATGCAGTAAGGGACTCAGCCAGCTGGCTGTCTGGGCTATGTGGGGAATACATTCCTACAGGGCAGAAGACATGATAGGTGCAAAGGCCCTGAGGTGTGAGGGCGTCCCCCCACCCTGGGTTTTCCACAGACAGTCTTCATGGAAAGCAGTGGGGCTCATGGGACCTTCAAGCCAAGGGGGAGAGTCAGGATCCTGGGTTGCCACGTCTGGGACAAAGGACCTCCCAATCTCATTGCTTCTTGCCTTGCTGATGTTCTTAGCTAGGTCAAGACTGGGTGTTGCTCATGATTTATTTCACTCTTGCCCAAAAACTCAGCAGCCTCCCTGGCTGGTGCAGCCCTACCCAGGTGCACCCTGGCCCTACATCTGATACCTGGCTGCACCTCCAGTTTGGATCCGGCCCAGGTGGGCTACTCTTCAGCCTCCTCATCTCTGCGAGGTCATCCCTCTTGATCCCCTATGTGTCCAGGAACCAAGAGAAGCTCAGGACCTGCACCTCAGGGCCTCTCACTTGTTGGCCATGCTACACCACCTAATGGCCTTGGCTGAGCCTCGGTTGGTGTGGGGGCTGCTCAGGAGGCCAGCCTTTCCCTGATGCTGAAACATGAATGGGCAAGGGCCACCCTCCTCACCCCAGGACCACAAAGGAGTGGGCTTTCCTTGCATTTCCCCACAGCACATCCTCCACCCTCACAATACCAGCTCTGTGCTGAGAGCAAATGAAGGTATTTTCTGCACACATTTGTAGAAACTAGGATCGGGTCTTCCAGGCTTAGCCCACTCTCATCCAAAGGAGGCTTATTATACTGTGAAGCCTCAGCCAACAAATTAGAGGCCAAATACGACATTGTACAGCTTCAGTTCCATTTGCAAAATATTTCTGTCTGGTGAAGGGTGCCCCTCTTCCCTGCCTGTGGCGTCTTCTGACTAATAGTCACACATGGGCTGGGCGCGGTGGCTCACGCCTATAATCCCAGCACCTTGGGAGGCTGAGGCGGGTGGATCACGAGGTCAGGAGATCGAGACCATCCTGGCTAACACCGTGAAATCCCGTCTCTACTAAAAAATACAAAACATTTAGCCTGGCTTGGTGGCAGGTGCCTGTAGTCCCAGTTACTCGGGAGGCTGAGGCAGGAGAATGGCGTGAACCCGGGAGGTGGAGCTTGCAGTGAGCTGAGATCGCACCACTGCACTCCAGCCTGGGCAACAGAGCAAGATTCCGTCTCAGAAAAAAAAAAAAAGAAGAAATAAACACTATACCTATGTATATAATCTTAAGATTTTACATGTCTTACATACAGTTGATTGTATCACTTAACTCAATTTTTAAACTGAAATTTGCATATATAGGATAAATGATAGAAAGATAAATGATAGATAATAGGTTATATATGTGTGTGTATGAATATATATAGAGAGAGAAAAATGTATATAATTCACTGAATGATTTCCTTCAGTTAAAAAGAATCTATGCATGTCTATTTTTTTTCCATCTTGTATTAGATGGAAGTTGTATTTTTTCCTTAGGAGTTACCATAAAAGGATGAAAGGAGATCAAGGGAGGCCAGAAGGGAGAGTGTCTGTAGCTACATTCCCAATAAGTTCTTTCCAACCATCACTTAGGCAATTGCTAGACAAACTCAGCAAAGAATGGGGCTTGCTTTGGCTTAAACTGTCAACGCTAGGTTGTTTGGTCCTCACACCGATCTGGGCCAAGGTGCAATGCTTTATCAAAGCTGCAGCCACCTTTCTAGTAAGAAGCGCCACTTCAGCCTGGAGGAAGCAGCAGGGAGACACCAGGGCAGGACCCCAAATGCCACAGTCATTCACAGTTCCTCAGGCAGCAGCTACCAGTCCCCGTCACTGAGAAATGACTTGCAGTTGTTTGTTTCTCTTATTCTATCTTGGAAGCCACTTTGTGGTTCTTACTGGAGTCTGACTCATTTACATTCATGTTTTAAAGAAAATTTTTTTTTTTTTTTTTTTTTTGAGATGGAGTCTTGTCCTGTCGCTCAGGCTGGAGTGCAGAGGTGTAATCTTGGGTCAATGCAACCTCTGCCTCCTGGGGTCAAGCAATTCTCCTCCCTCAGCCTCCCCATTAGCTGGGATTCCAGGCACCTGCCACCATGCCTGGCTAATTTATATATATATATATATATATTTTTTTTTTTTTCGTAGAGACAGGGTTTCACCATGTTGGCCAGGCTGGTCTGAGGAACGCCTGACCTCAGATGATCCGCCGGCCTCGGCCTCTCAAAGTGCTGGGATTACAGGTGTGGAACACTGCGCCTGGCCAGAAAACATTTTCTAAGTATAGAAAAATGAAATCAACTGCCATGATTCAGGGTTGGAGGAACTAAGTCAGTTGTTTCGTTTTTAATAAAAGTCTTGTGTTACCACGAATTTATAGGAAAAGCATCAGAGTAAGAGGCCATTTCTGTCTACTCCAAGATGAAACAGGGTAGATGCTCAGTGCCTGCTGCCTCCATTCCAATTCAGCAGCTGCCTGGGGTAACAAGCCCCATGTTTCTTTATTTTCTAAATGAGAATAAACCCACTTTGAACTACAAACTTCTTTTTTTTTTTTTTGACAGTCTCACTCTGTCACCCAGGCTGGAGTGAGTGGCACGATCTCCTCTCACTGCAAGCTCCGCCTCCTGGATTCACGCCATTCTCCTGCCTCAGCCTCCTGAGTAGCTGGGACTACAGGCGCCGCCACCACGCCCGGCTAATTTTTTGTATTTTTAGTAGAGACGGGGTTTCACCGTGTTAGCCAGGATGGTCTCGATCTCCTGACCTCGTGATCTCCCCGCCTCGGTCTCCCACAGTGCTGGGATTACAGGTGTGAGCCACCGCGCCCTGCCGAGCACCGCAGACTTCCAAGCGTGACGGGGCATCCTGAGCACTCATTCCCCAGCCTGACAGGAGGAGCCAGGTGCGCCAACCGCTGGGGGGACGGTCACTATTGCTGACTGGTCTCCCTCTGGTGCTCCACTCCGGGCAGCTGAGCACTCTGCGAGGAGATGGGCCAGAACCACCTCAGTGACCACACACTCCCAACTCTGTTCCCAGCATAGCGTCCAGCCTCTCCGGGCTGCCCCTGGCAAAGCCTGTCTAATACTGCACGGAGCACAGATCGGGGCCACCTCTCTGCAAAGCCCTTTCTCCTTGTCATCTGAAGAAACCTGGAGAAATGTTACATAGACCTGAATCCCCGAAACCCACACTGGGCCCTCTGGGGTGCCAAGCTTATTTCTTCTCAGTGGCCTAATTTTTTCTTTAAATCCTTTGTCCCTCTTAAGAATGGGGAGAGGGAAGCAGAGGTTAAGGACAATCAGGATGTCAACACCTTAATACCTGAGTGGACTCTCCTCACACTAGATTTACAAAGAAAAATTAAACTACTTTTTAATGATAGGATCATTTTAACTTTTCTTCCTGTGACGTTTTCAAAAATGATATATATTTTTAAAAAAGGAGCTTATTTCAGGTGTCTTGCTGCTGGCAGCCTAGCGAAGTAACTGTTACTACTATTATTTTTAGGTGTTATTTATACACCCCATTATACTTCAGGGAATCTGAGATGAAAGAAACTAGTTTATAAAAACCAATACAGATTCTCACGATTCAAATAAACTGTTGGCCGGGCACGATGGCTTACACCTGTAATCCCAGCACTTCGGAAAGCCGATTTGGATGGATCACCTAAGGTCAGGAGTTCGAGACCAACCTGGTCAACATGGCGAAACCCCGTCTCTACTAAAAATGCAAAAATTAGCCAGGCATGGTGGCACATGCCTGTAATCCAAGCTACTTGGGAAGCTGAGGCAGGAGAATCGCTTGAACCCAGGAGGCAGAGGTTGCAGTGAGTCAAGATCGCACCATTGCACTCTAGCCTGGGCAACAAGAGCGAAACTCCATCTCAAAATTAAATAAATAAAAATTTTAAAATAAGCTTATAACATTTCTTATTCTAATAATTTAACTCAGCACAGTTACAATTAAATAGCGTAAAGATCTTTTGGATTTGGTTTTGGTTTTTTTCTCAAATCACTCTGGGTGGCTCCCTGTTGATGTTCAACCATGTCTGGTTTGGTGGAATATGTAAGTTGAATAGAATGGTATTGGTAGTGTAAGAAATGGTTTGAGTATGCGAAAAGTAGACTGTGCTATGTTATGAAAAGACCTCCTTGAGGGCTTGGGGTCTTTTCTTTCTCAACACTGCTGGAACAGTGGATACCTAACAAGCTTGGGTACAGCTGTTACCGAAGTGTCCAGCTGAGGCTTCCACCTCTTACAGAGTGAACCTCACTGCTATGCCAGAGGCTTCCCAGGAGAAGAGCTTGGATCTGGGATACACAATTAAGAACTCATTTAAAAGAAAGATCCTGCAATGATAAACATCAAAATATCTGTGCATTTATATATACAGTTACATACTTAGTATGACACTGGTTACCAACTTGGCTGAGTCTGCTGAGGCGGAACACACACACACACACAAGTCACATACGTGGATTTATTACTTACAGATAGGCAGCAAGGGCCAACAGCACCTGGGATTCATGGCAAGCTAGTCCTCCAAGGCTGGGGAAAGCTGCTCGGGGAAGGTGTAGTCCTGTCTGTGCATGCCACACTTGTACCTCAGCTAGGGACCCGCAAAAGCAGCCCCCCCCCCCCGGGTTTTATACTCCAAGGTGAAGCTACCCCCTGGACAAAGCATTCAAATACCTTCTATTTCCAAGGAAACTGGAACCGGGCCTGGGCTGTTCTAGCCAGTCCTTCCCTCTCTCAGGATGTTGCATTCCCAGTACATTCTACGGTGATTCTTGAGAACTACGAAAGAGAAAGGGGAGAGAACCGGGTTGGTCCAAGGCCACCCAGAGAACTGTCCTGCACTTAGATTATTCTAACCTTTGCAATTAAGATAAATGCTGCTAGTCAACTTTGTGTTATGATAATTATTCATACATAGTCTTAAGTGCATTTATTATGTAACTAGAGAAATCAAAAATAAACTGAGCATTCAACCCAAGAAGTTGGATGAAAATACAAAAGAAATAAAGGAAAGAAAATAAAAACAAGTTTATAAAATAAAAAAGAAAAACTTTTATCTGACATTTTCTGATTTTTTTCATGTTCGTGTCATTTGAACATTTTTCTACATGAATATTTGTAATTTTAGTACTGACTTGTAGGAGTTGTAAATGGCAATTTATTGTTATATAAGATACAAATGTTTGTCATGTATTTATTCACTTTCCTATAAAGTTTATTTACGCTATTCTCACTGATAACATTTAAAATTATAACAGAATTTAACATTCTTCAGATATACTCATCACAGCTAAATTTGGTTATTCTCTTCTGTGTCATATAGCCGTCTTCTGAGTTCTCTGTTACTGGACATTCGGATAAATAGATTCAAAAGCATGTGTTGGATATTAAATAAATACTTACTGAGGTACATTGTTAACAAAAACAAAAGTTCAGTGGAGATCATATTGATCAGCCAATTTTCCACAGCAGTATCTTCATTTTGTGGATGAA